>NC_060271.1:77760810-77761933 GCF_021613505.1 Equus quagga
ATGGTAACCTAGTCTTCTGGTCAGCTGGCCCAGGAACAGCTGAAACTTTCAGAGCCTCTTCAGGTATATGACCGTCTGTCAAGTCCTGTGGGTAGAAAATAATGGGTTTCCCTATATTTGAGTAGGAACTAGAAAGTTCTGATGGCAACCCAGTCTTCTGATCAGGTGGTCCAGAAACAGCTGAAATTTTCAGAGCCTCTTCAAGAAAATGACTGTCTGGCAAGGCCTGTGGTGAGAAGAAAATGTGCTTCTCTCTATGTGAGTAGGAAGGAGAGGGTACTGTTGGTATTCCAGGCTTCTGGTCAGCTGGTCGAGAAACAGCTGTAACTTTTAGAGCCTCTTCAGGTAGATGACTGTCTGGTAAGCCCTGTGGGTAAAAAATAAAGGGCTTTTCTCTATGTGAGTAAGAAGGAGAGGTTACTGTAGGTATCCCAGTCCTCTGGTCAGCTGGTCCAGAAACAGATGAAACTTTCTGAACCTGTTCAGTTAGATGACTGTCTGGCAACTCCTGTTGGTAGAAAATATTGGACTTCTCCCTCTGTGAGTAGAAACTAGAGGCTTCTGATGGTAACCCACTCTTTTTTTCAGTTGGTCCAGGAGCAACTGAAACTTTCAGAGCCTCTTCAGGTAGATAACTGCCTGGCAAGGCCTGTTGGTAGAAAATACTGGGCTTCTCTCTAGGTGAGTAGGAACTAGAGGGCACTATTACTACACCAGTCTTCTGGTCACTTGGTCTAGGTACAGATGAAACTTTCAGAGCCTCTTCAGTTAGAAGACTATCTGGTAATGCCTGATGGTAGAGAATATGGGGCTTCTCTCCAAATGAGTAGGCTCTAGAGGACCCTGTTGGTATCAGAGTCTTCTGCTCAGCAAATCCAGGAACAGCTGAAACTTTCTGAGCCTGTTCAGTTAGATGACTGTCCGGCAATGTCTGTTGATAGAAAATATGGGGCTTCTCCCCATGTGGGTAAGAAGGAGAGGCTACTGTTGGTATCCCAGTCTTCTGCTCAGCAAATCCAGGAAAAGTTGAAACTTTCTGAGCCTGTTCAGTTAGACGACTGTCTGGAGCTGTCTGTTGATAAAAAATATGGGGCTTCTCTCCATGTAAGTAAGGAGTAGAGGT
>NC_060271.1:78077325-78141029 GCF_021613505.1 Equus quagga
GCCGGCGCGGCCCAGCCCTGCCCGCAGCTGCGGCGGCCGGGTTGCGGGCGGCGGCGGCAGCGCTCCCGGCCGGCTCCCGACCGCCCCCCGCCGCTGCCCGGTGTCTCACTTGGTCCGGGTGTCTGCGCCCCTTCGGCCGCCGCCACTTCCCCGCCATGGCCCTCGTGCGGGGCGCCGAGCCGGCGGCGGGGCCCTCCCGCTGGCTCCCCACTCACGTCCAGGTGACCGTGCTGCGGGCCCGCGGGCTGCGGGGCAAGAGCTCGGGCGCCGGCAGCACCAGCGACGCCTACACAGTGATCCAGGTGGGCCGCGAGAAGTACAGCACGTCGGTGGTGGAGAAGACGCCGGGCTGCCCCGAGTGGCGTGAGGAGTGCTCCTTCGAGCTGCCGCCCGGCGCCCTGGACGGCCTGCTGCGGGCGCAGGAGGCCGACGCGGGCCCGGCGCCCTGGGCCGCGGGCTCTGCCGCCGCCTGCGAGCTGGTGCTCACCACCATGCACCGCTCGCTCATCGGCGTCGACAAGTTCCTGGGCCAGGCCACCGTGGCGCTGGACGAGGTCTTCGGCGCAGGCCGCGCCCAGCACACACAGTGAGTGAGGGGCGCTGGCGCGCCGAAACGGTTAAAGGCCTCCCGGGGCGGGGCTGGCGGGGGAGCGGGACCCCGAGCCTCGGCCAGAGCGGTGCGCCCTTTGCCTCGCGCTCAAGGGCGTAAACCGACAGGTCCGTTCTTTGCATGTCTGGGGTCGCCTTCCGATCGCCAAATGTGCGCTGTGCTGCGCTCAGCCGCTGGTGGATCCTTGGGGAGGCCTGGGGGAAGTGTGAGCCATGGCTTAGCGTTAGGAGTAGATTGTCAAGTAAAGTTCGGAGTGGGATCCAGAGGCTCTTGGACTCCTCTAGAAGGGAAATCTTGGGGCCATTGTTAGTGCCTCCGGGCCTGTCTCTCTTTCCTGGAAGGGGAGGGGAACTGCAGGCCCCAAGCCCGGCCCGCAGGGGAGTGGAGAGGCGCTGCCTCGCCCTGGGGACGAGGGAAGGTGCTGTGTTGTCCTCGAGGGCGAGACTGAACGGAGGCGCCCCACCAAATCTGGAGACTGCAGAGGGCATCTGCTTCTTGTCTGGTGATCAGATGCCCTCTGCCGCCCAGAGACGCCCCCCAACGCCCTGCCCCTCTGTGTCCCTGGTCCAAGAACAGAAAAACCTCCTAAATAAGGGAAAGAAACACTTCAGTCAGACTTCAAGCGTCTTGTCTCTCCTGCGTGAGGTGAGGGCCGTGGCATGGTTAATGCACAGTAGGTGTAATCTCCCAGTCACTTCCACCTGGAAGGGCCAGTGAGTTTTTTTAATCATTTATTTTGGCAGTGTTTAACCTTCCCTGTATTAAGATCAAGGTTTCAGGCTTGGAGCCCCATTTCCTGTTTTGAGCTTGGGCAGGATCTGGAAGCCAGGCCTCAGGGCTGACAACTTGAATGGATCACTCAAGTGGTTAACTGGGGGTGACACCTTCCCTGGATGGGGAGGTTAAGGGGATGGGAGCAGGGGTGTGCCCTTGGTGAGGACAGATGCTGGAAAGTTTTCCCTGAGTGGAATGACATCCAACTGAGTAAATCTAGGAAGGCTTGCTGGAGGAGGAGGATGAGCCTGCTGCAGACCCAAATGGAAGCAGGATTTGCATAGAAAAGGATCTGACCTTGAATATTTTTTTCCAAAATGTGGGTAGGTAAGGGCCTTCGTGGCTCTTTGTGGCTTGGGGTGGGAAGCGGGTTAGCACAGGGGCCGGTTCCGGGCAGGGCTGTCATCTGGCTCCATCTCCCCCTCCCCTGGCCTTCTCCTCTCCTTCCCTCATGACTTGCTGTTTGGTTGCTGGGTGTGGGGTCATGTGGTGTAGCTTGGCCCTTGTTTTGTTTTTTTCCTCCCCTTTTCTGTCCTCTTCCCTCCTTCCTGGCTCAGGGACCCCAAGGGGGTGGGTGTGGGGCGGAAAGCTCTCTCCTGGATCTCTTAGCATTTTCTTTTTCCACGGAGCTTCCTGTTCCCAAATTCATTCCACCCGTCTTTTCCAGTCCGTCAACCAGCACTCAGCTAATCTGACCAGACTGGGTGGATGACACATCTGGGGGACAGACAAAAAAGTCTCCAGGCTTGTGGGGAGGGGCTTCTGTGAGGTCAGGGACTTGGGGAGCGCTTCTGTGAGGTCAGTGATGTGGGGAGGGGCCTTTGATTATTTTCAGTTCCTGCCTTTGGTTTCTTCCTTAGCTGAGCGTCTGTGCCTGTAGACCCAGCAGGGCTTGTTTGCAGCCAAGGACAGTCCGTCTTGCAGAATTTCTCTTGCCACCCCTTGATCTGAATGATGGCCTTACTTTACTTTATAGAAGTCGCATCTTTTCCAGCAGGATCTCTCGGCACCCACCTGGCTGCCTTTCTTTTGAGCATGGACCTGGGTTATTTATAGAACCTGGAGGGGCCAGGAGGGGAGAGGGGCACTTGTGGTGGGCAGAGGAACAGTCTGTGGAGTTGGCCTCATCTTATGATTCACTGGACCTAGCAGCATATCCACTGACAGAGGGTGAGAGCCACCACCCCCACGCTGGGCCCCACCTCCCACCTCTGGCTCTAATGGCCACCCCTGGGGGCCTTTCCTGGAGTACCCTGCATGAGCTGCTAAGACAGTGAGTCTGCACATTGTCCACGGGGGAGAGGGCAAGACGGAGAGGACCAGGGTCTATCCTCTTAGCTTTGGGTAATGGTGGAAAAGAACAGTAGCCACTCTTTAACTCCAGGAACCAGGGGTGTTGGTCACAAGGAGGCCAGATGGTAGTCCTGTGTTGCCGAGACAGAACCTGACTGGGGAAAGGCAGCCTCATGGTTAATAGGAGGGGCCTGTGGAGTTGCACGGAACGGATTCGGGTCCCAGACCTGCCATCTTGTGGCAAGTCAGATAAACTCTTAGTGCCTCAGTGTTCTCATCTGTAAAATGGGTCTAATTTACATCCTCACACAGTTGATGTAAGAGATGAACTAAGAGTGCGATTAAAGTACGTGGACATGATTGGTGGTCAGTGTTGGGGCTCCTCTCAGGAGCTGCTGTGTGTGGTGATGGTGACGGTGGCGGCGGGGGTGCTAGGTGCCTCGACACCCCAAGGCTCCTTTGTCAGTGGGATGCTCTGTGAGGTGAGGGATTTCACTGGAGGCCTTCAAATAATTGAAGAGGAAATTCTCGAAACAAAACAATGTGATATATGGGGAAACTGATTATAACCCTCTCCCCTTGCTAAAGCCATAAGTGGGTCATCTCAGGTCTGAGAATCCTAAGAGATGCTTCTCTCCTATTTCCTTTCTGGTTTTTACCTCTGGCACCCAGCCTTGTCCTCCCCACTGGGTGCTCTGTGTGGGGTAAAACAGTCCCTTCTGTGAAGAGCCCCCGTTCCAGGCCTGTTGGATTGATGGTTAGAGCCTGGCCCCCTGGAAAGGCTGTCTGTGGGCTCAATTTGGGTTGGGAACAGTTTGTCTTTTTTCGTCACAAAGAGTGAAACTGTTGAGACCACGGGCAGGCTGCTAACTGGCCCCCGGAGAGGCTCTGTCGGCCCTGCCAGCCTTGTGCTGTTGATATAGTGGGGGGCGTCCGGGAGGCCTGTGGCTGAGGAGGACTTGGGTTGGAGACCAGAGTCATCTGCCTGGCTGGTCCTGGTGGCCTGAGACCTCCTTGAGAAGGGTGGGTTTGGGGGCACTGGAAGAGGCACCTGAGGGAAAACACAGCCTGCTGGCCTCAGGTCGGGACAGTCTTTCGGGGCTTCCATCCAGCCCTAAGCCTCTCGATAGTCTTCGTGTTACTGTTGTAGGCAGATGGCCTGTGACCTCACAGCCTTCTCTCCACTGATTTCCAGATGTGGCTGCTCCTCAGGAAGCGGCTGAGGCCACGAGGGTCCTTGGCTTCGGCTCGTGCTCCAGCCCCAGACCTGGACGCTCGTGGGGCTGCTGAGGCAGTCTGCTTTGGCTGCCCTGCCGGGGAGGGGTGTGGCTGTACTTAAACCAGTCATTAGGACGGAGGAGGCTCCGTCTCCTTTAGCTGTGAGGCAGTTTTTATTTGGGGTTGCTGGAGCAGTAGCGTCTCGGGAGCGGGGAGGGGTAGGAAGTGCCTCCTCCGTCAGACTGGGTGGCTCCTCCTGGCTGGCACAGCAGCTTCCCCTTCCCTCTGCATTTGGCCCTGGGCAGGAACCCCATCTCTGCCCTGTTCTCCCCTCCCTGTTGGCAGCTGGGGACGGGTGCCACTCAGCAGAGCCTCCACCCTGGGCGACCTTGAGGGCTGTCCATTTCCTCTGTCGGGGCTGCCTGCCACCCTGGTGCTGTGACGCTCTCACCCACGCTAAACAACTGATCTGCCCTCGTCCAGATGTTTCCCCTGCCCTCCCCACCCTGCGCCCGGACAGATAATTAACGCAACACGGGAGCTCTGTGTGCTCTCGGGAAATGAGTGCTCTATTTCGTTCCTTGTGCCCAGGGCCCGTCCTCTGCAAAACGGTGTGGTCGTGAAGCAGCTTTGCCCTTCCGCACGACCGCCTAATAAAACTACGTCCACGGGGCAGGTCCTTTATGCACCTGGCAGTCCTGCCTGGAAAGAGTCTGAGACTTTGCTCTTTCTGAGCCGGCTGAGGACCCCTTAGGTTATTTCTTCCCCCAGGATCAGCGGCAGCCAGGCAGGAAAGCTGGGCTTGGCAGGTCAAGCTGAGGCCCGGGCATGCGGCTGGGCCCAGGCCGCTCCTCAGTGAGCAGCAAGCAAGGCGGGGGTCTCTGCAAGTTCAGGTCCCAGGAGGCCGCGCTTCAGAGGAGCTGCATGGGGGAGGGGCTTTGTCACCGGCCACCTCAACCTTCTGCTGACCCCGGGGTGGGGGGCTGTGGAATCATCATGGAATTCCAGTGTCAGGGCTAGAAGAGCACTTCATGTGGAATTGAGGCTGGGGAGGGAGAGTGACGTGCTGTCAGCTACTCAGCAATTAGCGGAGGGTGGGGCTCTGTGTGGTTTCTGTGAGGCCCTGGCGGCCTGCGGAGCTATAGGATTTGGGGTAAAGAAGAGACGTCATTTGGTGCCCTGTATGCATCCCAGGGTTTCTGTGGAAGTGTCTGTGGGGTGTGGGTGAGAGAGATACATTTTGGTCAGGATGGGGAGGGGCCTTGGGGCTTATCTGTGATCCTGGAGGGCAGTCTTGTCCAAAGTGCTGGGCAGAGGCCAAGAGGGGCCCCTAGGGGGGAGGCCAAAAGAATGGGAGGACATGGACACCCCAGCCTACGTGCCCGGAGGGTGCAGTCTCGTTAGGAGGATGGACCCCCGAATTTGCAGGAAGGGCCATATCCAGGTGCTGTATTTTGGGGCCTAGCCAGAAGCGCTGGACATGTTCAGAGTAGGACAGAGCCACTGGGCTCAGCTGTGGTCAGGGCAGGCCTCCTTGAGGAGGCGACAGGCACCAAAGACCTGTCAGGCTGGCCATCGGAGATCCTGTCTGCCAACCGCCTTCTCTGAGTTCCCACACCAGTAGCAGGTGGCACTCTGTTTTGGAGGGTTATTACTTCTGTGTTGGTCTAATATCATCCATTAAGCCCTTTCTAGGTGCTGGTACTGTGCGAAGGACTTGACTTACAAGAGCTCACGGCAATCCCTACAGGTGCAGCTACTAGAGTTGTGTTTAACAGATGAAGAACCGAGGCACAGAGAGGTGAAGTGACTTTTCTAGAGGCACACAGCACATGCCGGAGTTGGGATTTGGACCCGGGCAGCCTGGCTTCAGAGTCTGCTCTTCACTCCCACGCTGTGCTGCCCATCTCAGTTTTCCCCCACATCTCCCACAATTCAGCTCTGCTTAGGACCAGGTGCTCAGCCGCTGCCCTCCTGAGGGTTCCTCTCGCCTCCCCAAAGCCCCTCTCTGTGGTTAGGCTGGGGGCTCTGTGAGCATGCCCTGCGTCTCCTGTGTGAGGCCTTGGCTGACTGGGGTAAGCACGTTTGGTCTGCAGCTCGGCGTCTGTCTCGGAGAACGGGGCTGTTGCCTGGTACTTTAGGAAGGAGGGTATCACTGCCACCAGGGGTCTCCCAGGAGTGGGAGGAGGCCTGGAAGCTCTGCCTTGGCCCCAGGCCCCCCTACCCTGGGGAGATTTGCTCCCACTGGCTTATGCAGTAGAGCAGGGCTTGGGAGCATCAGCAGACACAAGACTTCCTGACCTTTCCCGAGACATCACGTGCTGGTTTTACTGTGACAGAGCACGCCGAGTCGTCCGGTTCCTCCTCCTGCAAGCCTTGTAGTTGGCCTTTTTTTCTTTTGTTCAACATCTAGGAAGCAGTTACTGGGCAACCTTTGTGCCTAGGTTAGAGCTTTGGAGGAAAGGAAAGAGAGAAAATTTATAGGCCTAGAAGGGCGAAAATATGCCTGAGACAAGACTTACACAGGAAGGATAAGTAGCCTACAAAGCAGCATAGAAAAAGTGTGAGAGAAGGAAAGGGTCAGATGAAGCATGAACTCACCGGGGGTGGAGTGATCAGGGTGGGCTGCCTGGGGGAGGCGGGACCTTGAATGACGGGTGAGGTGTGAGCGGGGCTGGGTGAGTTTTGGGGAGGGAGACTGCCCCTCCTGGAAGGGGAGGTGGTTCGGTGGGGCTGGGCCAGGGGAGGGAATGGAGGGGAGCCAAGCTTACTGACTTTCTCTACTTCTTATTTATTTTTGAGTAGTTCACCTGGTTCAAATTCTAAAGGTACAGAGGGTACACAAAAATCTCCCTCGCCTCGACCTTGTGTCACCTAGCTCCTCTTGGCAGAGGCAGCCAACATTACCAGTTCTTGTGTAACCTTCCAACTCATTCCTTGCATTTTTTTTCTTTGCTAGTTTTTTCTTGGTGAGGAAGATTGGCCCAGAGCTCACATCTGTTGCCAATAGTCCTTTTTTTTTCCTCCTCCCCAAAGCCCCAGTACATAGTTGTATATCCTAGTTATAAGTCCTGGTTCTTCTATATGGGATGCTGCCACAGCATGGCTTGATGAGTGGTGTGTGGGTCCACACCCAGGATCCGATCTGGTGAGCCCCGGGCCACTGAAGCAGAGTGCATGAACTTAGCCATTATGTCACTGGGCCAGCCCCTCATTCTGTGCCTTTAAAGCCAAGACATTATGTATTTTCTTCTCCCCACCCTTTTTGTTCACACAAATGCAACATTCTCTACACACAGGTCTGTACCTACAGTCAGCTTGACATCCCCACATAGGGGTGTTTATTGTTTGTCTCTACCCGTTGTGGGTCTGAACTGAGACCCTGGCAAAGGGATGGCCACTACTTAGTTTTGTCCTCCGTGACCCAAGACTCCTGTTTCGGGTGAATATGGGGTTAGGAGCAAACTGGGGAGGAGGGTGTAGTTAAGTAGAATTTCTTCCTTGTTCCCCCATCTGCCAAAGAGCCCCTGGGAGAAGTCGTCTTGCTCCTTCATCCCGGGCAGGGTCATTGCTGGCAGTCCTGGGCTACATTGCTCCCACGGGGCTGATGACAAGCCTGTAAAAGGCCCTTGATAGACAGTAAACCCAAATCTTTATGTGTGGGTTGGCCTACTTTTCAGAGTGCTTTCCCGGCATCACCTCATTTCATTCCTCCCTGAGGGCAGGCAGGGTGACCCTCCTCTGTACAGATGTGAAGGAGACTGGGGTCTCAGGAGGTGGGATGACCTGTCTGAGGTCACATGACTTGTTAGTGGCAGCCAGACTTCTGACGTTGAAGCCCAGTGCTTGCTTTTCTCCGTTGTGCCTTCAAATGTCCGTGCTCTCTGTTGCTGTCTGTGGTGGCTAGCCTTGTCTCCAGGCGTTTTTATAGCTTTGCCTTGGCCGGGTGAACGTGGCCACGTCTGAGGCAAGCTGGCGGTGACAGACCACGTCCGAGGCAAGCTGGCGGTGACAGACCTTTGGAGCCTCCAGCAGAAGGAGGAATGAGGATCAGCGAAAAGTTTGTGCCCGGGAGGGAGAGGGTGGTGGACCTGGCTGGGGTCTGAGGTGAGCTGAGTGGGCCATGCCCAGGGAGTCAGGGGTAACCAACGAAGGGACAGTCTGGGCTCCGAGAGCTGTTGGTGCCAGGCACGGCGCCAGAGACGGTGATGAGAATCATCTTCTGGCCTGATGGAGGCAGGATCCTGTCCTGCGACTGTGTCTGCTTTGCGTTTTTACTGTAGATAGCAAATCAAAGGGCAGGTTAGGTTGTGGTTACAGGCAGCCAGAGGGGATTGGCCTGCGGCCACGTGCCTCCTGTCTGATGGAGTGTAGGGAGGGCTGCTTTTGTGGGGATCCAGGGGCTGGAGGAGACTGGGGGAGAGGTTTCCAGCTGTCTTTCCAAACTCTGAGTAATCACAGTTTTACTTGGCCCTTCTCCCTGCCCCTAACTGGCTTGTTTTATCAGCCCTCTTTACAGAGGTGAAATGACTAGTTTAAAACCACTTAGTAAGTCAGAGCCAGGACCAGAACCCAGGTCTCCCATCTTCCAATCCACTAGAGTTTTCCCACTATGCCCTTAAAATAATTTTTATTTTTAACTTATTTTGGGGACTAGCTGAGCCCCGCCAATTCTGTCTCATTTATCCAGCAGGCGTTAGAAGGTGTTCCATATATCAAGGCCCTGTCCCTGGGTTGTGGGGGATAAAAGGGCCGGCCGGTAGCGTAGTGGTTAAGTTCCTGCACTCTGCCTTGGCGTCCAGGGGTTCACCCGTTTGGATCCCAGGTGTGGACCTACATGCTATTCATCAAGCCATGCTGTGGTGGCATCCCAAATACAAAATAGAGGAAGATGGGCACAGATGTTAGCTCAGCGACAGTCTTCCTTAAGCAAAAAGAGGAAGATTGGCAACAGGTGTTAGCTCAGGGCCAATCTTCCTGACCGGGGGGAAAAAAGTCAATAAGAGTCCCTGCTGTCCGTAAGTAGTATGAGTGCAGGGTAGAGTGGCTTTGCCGGAGTGCTGCTGGAGGGGGACGAACGGGGGTCGCTCCCGGCCCCTCATACCTTCCCCATTGCTCCTGTCTTAGTTTAGGAATTTTTTTTTTTTTTTTTTTACCTCTGCTCTGTTATCATAGCTTTGGCTGCCTTTTTATAAGCCAGAATGCCAGTTTATTAATTGGTGGTGAGAAATCACTGCTAAGGCGTAAGGAGTTGCTCGGGTCTGCCTGGCCATGCGACCTGCCCCTGGCTGTGCTGGCCTCCTGCTGGTCTCGTGGCCTCGCCTCTCTGCTGTCTCTTTCCCTCTTCCTGCAGCCCAGTATGCATCAGGTCATGTCCTGCTTTTGTTTCCTGGAGTGCTCTTCAGGGCCCAGAATAAAGTTACCACTCTTTAGTGTGATGTTCCAGGCCATCTTCTGTCTGCCCCAAAGCACCTTTCTGCTGTCTTCACCTGTCCAGCCCTGGGCACCTGTGTATTCTGTTCCTTCCACCTGGAAGGTCTCCTTGCCCCCCTGCTTGCCTCCTTCCTACCCATTGTTCAAGGCCCAGTATAAATGCCATGTCCTTTACTACCCCCTCCCTAAATCATCTTACTACTCCCCTTTAACCTTCTTGCACACTTTATTTGTGCATTTTTGTGGTGTTGATCGCCTTCCTTTATTTATGTGGCTATCTTGTTTCCCCACCAAGATGTAAGCTTCTCCAGGAGGCTCCCTTTCTTCCTGGCAAATACTCGGGAAATGTTTTGAGCGGAGACCTGGCTGAGGCCCCTCTGGTTGGGTGGAATTTCACTGGTGAGTTCCCTGTGCTTCTAAGACCTTGTGAGTGTCAGGGTAGGCTGTGGGGACCCCATGGGCCAGGCCCTGTGCTGGGGCTGTTGCCGTGAGTGGGCAGGGCTGAGCTCACAGGTGGGCACAAAGCTCAGAGACCAGGAGCGGGGCTCAGCCGTGGGATGAGGAGAAAAAGCCTGGTCCCAAGGCTACCCCCGACCTCCACAGGGTCTAGTCAAAGTGCAGCGTTAGTCTGTGTGGGACCAGAAGGAAAGTATGAATGAGCCCGTGTTCCCTAAATGCTTTGATACGCATCTCCAGCCATCGCCGACAGATTCGGATGCTTTTTAAAAAACATAACCATAATGCCCTTATCACACACATACAATCAACAGTTCCTTAATTATCATCCAGTCTCCAGTCTGTATTCAAATTTCCTTGATATCAGCACTCTCTCTTCATGGGTGGCTTCCTGAGTCACGATCCAAATAGGGCTCCTGCACTGTGCCTGGCTGTTTGGTCTCCCAGGATAACAGTTCCCTCCCTCTTTGTGTGGGACCCCTACCTGATGGAGGAGCTTTGTCCCTGAGAATATCCCGCACTGTGGCTCCCGCTGATGGGTTCCTCATGACGCCCTTCCCCTGATTCTCTAGCCCCTGAGCGCTAGTCGCTAGGTCTGGAAGGCCCCTTCCTCACGCCCCGCCTCCTGGCCCCGCGTCCTGGCCGGAGTCCTTCCCCAGCTGGCTGACTCCCCTGCGAGGCCTCACTGTCTGCGTCTCATCTTCAGTGAGGTCCAGATTAAGTGGGTTCTGGGCTATTAGCCCCACCCAGCCCTTATGAGGTTCTCCATCGCCCTTTGTCCCAGTGGTTTTAGTATCCACTGATGATTGCCACCTAGGTCTCCAGTTCTGTCTCTTCTTCCACATCTTCAGGAATCTGCCGTAAGGAGGAGCTTTGTCTCTCAATTATTTGATCCCTCTCCATAGGAACAGCAGGCTGGCACAGTTCACTCAGGGATAGCTGGAATGGCAATTCTCTGCCACTATTTTTTACTTAGTGATGACTTTCAAATTAAAAACCTACCCTACCCCGGATAGTGTGCATGACACCACTCATTTACGTGGCAGGAGTTTCCTGCCAGAGCAGACATTGCAGGGCAGCCTGGGGGCGGTGGGGACACGGTGGCCCACCTCTGAAAGCTGCAGGCCTTTTGAGGGCAGGTGATTTAATCTACACAGCATCGCTTGAGATGGCCGACAGCTGGCCTGGAGCAGGAATCTGGGGCGCACAGTGTTATGGACAGATATCTTAGTGTTTTCTCCCACACTTTCCCCCGACATCTCATTTTTGAGTCCCACGTTTTCTCCACTCTGGAACCCTGCAGCCCCCAAATTTGTACGAACTCTCTCAGGGAAGCCAAATGGGGAGAATGGGGCTGGAAAGGGAGAACTGGATTAGCATATCTTTCCTCTCCTTCACATTGGCTCCTCCCTTTCCCTTCTAGAAGATTCTCCAGCTAGCACATTGGGCAGCACAGTTGTCTTTCCTAAGGGCCTCTTGGCTTCATTTGCCTCAGGGGGTGGGGTTTGACTCCTGCAACTGTCAGCTTGCAGGCCGCTCTAGCTGTTCACTAGCCTGAGGGGAGGCCTGTCTCTGAAGAGGCAGGCTGCAGCCACAGCCAGAAGTGAGAAGCTGCAGACCTGGTGGGCTGCAGCTGTAGCAGTTGAGGACCAGCCCCAGGGAAGTTGGAGGTTGTGCTGTTGGGGCCGTGAATCAAACAAGCCCTCGGAGCAGCCTCCTCCCCAGCTGGCAGGTGCACTTGGCTGTTTTTGTTTCCCTGGAGTCACCTTCACTGGCATGCAGGGTGTTTGAGGGGCAGACTGAGCACTGTAGCGTGACGTGGGAGCCTCGGGGCCTCTGGCCGGCTTCTTGCCCCTTGCCGGGCCTTCCCAGGCCCCTGAGTAGGAAATGGGGCACAGCACCTTTCCTCTGCTTCGAGATCTCAGTGATTGCCATGGACCTAGTGGGCAGAAAGGGGAAGACGTGCTCTCCTGCTGCCTCTGCCCTCCTTACTGTGAGCAGCTGTGCTTGGCCCTCTCCGTGCCGAGAACCACTTTGGTATCTGGGGAAGCCTGTAGACCCCTTCTCAGAACAAGATCTCTAAATATATAGGATTACAAAGTACACCAATGATAATGAAGCACATTGATCAATATATTAAAACATTAATTATGGAAATGTTTGCTAAAGTAACATGTGTTTTATTACTATATTAAATAAGATGATCCAGTGGTGCTCTAATAACTTGAGAGTTCAAAGCAGTGATGAAGGTAAACAGTATTTTGTGACATCTGCAACGTCTGTAGTGGGATGTGAAGGTACCTGCTTTCTCTTGGTGACACAGGCGTAGGTACTGCTGCTGTACTACTCCTGTTGCAAAAATTCATAATTGGAAGAAATGCTAAATTTCAGATAGAGGTTAGGGGAGATAAAGATGTAATTTATCTCCCGTCTAACACATACCGCCTGCTTTAGAGAAATAAGGGAGTGACTTTGGACTCCTTGGCTGGGCAGGAAGCTTGGGCCTCTGGGCTTGGGTATGTGTGTGTGTGTTGTACTTGCACAGGGAGGCAGTCTAGTGCAGTGATCAGGGCTAGGGGCTCTGGAGACAGGGAGCCTGAGTTCAAATCCCGGCTCTCCTACTTATTAAAAATAAGTGAGTCACTTAGCTCAACGGGCATCTCTGCGCCCAGTGTCTGCGTCTGCGAAAATGTGTGAGCTGACACTCCTGTGGCATTTCCCATGTGCCAGGCCCTGTTTTCTGAGTGCTCCACACATAATCCACTTAATCCTCATAGTGGTCTGTGAGGGGAATGGACGTCCATTACCCCCGTCTTATAGACAGGTGTGGAAACTGAGGCAGGAAGAGATGAGGTGACCCGCTCAAGGTTACATAGTGGCTAAGTGGTGGGGCTGGGACTTAAAGGAGGCAGCCTGGCTCCAAAGTCCATGCCAGGAGCCACTCTCAGGGTCTGCCTCCCACACCTACCTCACAGAGCTGTGAAGAGGATTAGTGAGGTATAATTTGGTGTGTTGAGTGCGTAGGATAGAGCCAGCATGCAGTAAGTGCTAACTGAGATATGTGGTTGTTAACGGTGATAAGATTCGTGGCCTTTGAGGCCTAGTGATGGGGTACAGTGGGATCAGCAGCCCCCCTCCATTCTCGGGGCTGGGTACTTCTCAGGTCTGGTTGGTCTTCTCTCAGGGAAGTTAATAAGATTCTTAGCTCAGAGATGGCAGGTGAGGGTGTCAGGGTTAAAGAAGGTCCCCTGTTGGAATTGTCCCCTTGAAGCCTGGCACCTGTGGCTCCTGCCCTCAGGAGGCACCTGTTGGGGGTGGTGGGCACGGAGCCTCCTCTTTGCTCTTTGGGAGCTTCTAGTCTCATGGGTAAGACCCATGGGTTTGTGATGATAGAAATGTTACACAATTGTTCAGTTGTGAACAGGACAAACAAGTTCAATTCATAGATAATTTGTTAGTTCATTGGACAAATATTTAAGTGTCCACTATTTTAAGTGCTGGGGAAGCAGAGACGTGCCGAATCAAGTTGCCTCCTGTGGAGCAGGGGAAGACAGCCGTTAAGCAGCTGTGTATACATGCATCATTTTACTGTCTGGGACACACGCACAAGTGCACGCACACGCACAGTGTCAGGTAGCATTAAGTATGCTGAAGAGATAAAAGGGGGTGAGGGGCAGTTGTAGTTGGGGCACTCAGGGAAGACTGAGGAGGTTCAGGTGAGCTGATTAGAGTGAGGGAACCGTGGTCCGAGATCTGGGCCTGTGTCTCAGGCAGAGAGAAGAGCAGGTGTGGTGGCCTTGAGGTGGGAACATGCCTGATGGGGTCTGGGACACCGGGAAGGCCAGCGTGGGATGATAGACGCAGAGTCACAGGAGCCGGGACCCAATAAATGGGTCCTCTCCACCATTCCAAGGAGGGGCGTGATGAGCTCCGGTTTCACCTGTTTGCTGGGTGGAACGTGGATGGCAGGAGGCGGGTAAGCAGGCTGCTGGTGGTGGACTGCACTCTAGCAGTCAGTGGTGAGAGGGCTTGAGTTCTGGATATAGTTTGCAGATAGAGCTAAAAGAGTTCAAAGTTTAGATGTGGGGTATGAGGGGGTGTGGGTTTGGGGTCTGAAATAAGTGATGTGTAGGGCTCAGGAAGGGGCGTGATTATTTGGGTCGTAAACTGAATTTTGGACTGATAAGAACTGGGGACAAGTCACATGTGCCTGGGCCTGTGGCTGTCACGCCCGTCTCCCATCTGGTCTCTGACAGGAACCGCCCTGGCCCTTGCGTCTGTGTTTGGCATCTGCCCTTGGTCTGCTCTCCCGGCATGCTGGGCCTTTCCAGTTACGGTGTGTGGCAGCTGCATTTCCTGAGAGGTGGGTGGAAGCTGGGTGTGGTGGGCCTGGGAGCCCTGCTAGCAGGAATAACTAGAGCCATTGTCTTGGTAACAGGTGGGGGAACTAGCCCCCGACCCCTTCCATCCCACCTTTGTCCTCTGCCCCTGCAGTAGGGGGGTGGTCCGGCAGGGGAGGAGGCTGAGGGCTGAGTCCTAAGTCCGCACTGGGCCTGCTGGACTTTGTCAGGCCCAGGGAGCTGGGGGAGGTAGAGCTGCTGAGCAGGGGGCCTTTAGGAGCTTTCCCATGGTTCCGCCCTCGCAGGAATTTGGGACCCTCATGGCTGTTGGGGTAGGCTGGGCTGCTCTCAAACAAGGTTTTCATGGCCTGGGGACTAGTCAAAACCTTGAGATTCTCTTAATGACCTGTCAGAGCTTCATCCTCCTGGGATTGTGCCAGCCCTTCCAATGGGTTTCTGGTCTTCATGCCCCATCTCCACGCCTCTTCAGGAGTCTGAGGTGTACGTCCAGGCCTTTTCCAGCCTCTCTCCTCTCGGGGCATCCAGAGGCTCAAGCGTTTGCACTCAGTGTGATGAGAAATGCTACACCTTAAAGGTTAAGGGCACGCGCTGGGAGTTAGGCATCTTCAAGTTCCAACTCCATCACTTACTAGCTGTGTGACCCTGACCAAGCCACAGACCTGCTCTGTAACTTGGTTCCTCCTCTGCAGACTGGGGATGGTGGACCCTGTCTCCTGGCTGTGTGGGTAGTAGAAGAGGAGCCTGATGCGCTGCGAGCATCAACAAGGCTAGCTCTGCTGATTCCCTAGCCCTGTCACGCGTTTCCCTCCGCTCAGGTGTGGTCCACAGGCCAGCAGCAGCACAAGCATCCCCTGGAAGCTGGGCAGAAATGCAGCCTCTCAGGCCCATGCCCACCCACGGGGTCAGAGCTGCGTTTTAACCAGACCCAGTGCTCCTTTTACACTTGGCAGTTTGAGAGGCGCTGATGTGCGTCCCTCCTGAGTAGCAGCGTCTGTAGCAGTGCATGACAAGGACATCAGGGTAAGGAGTTTTCTCCTACCGCTGCTTTCCTGACGGTGCCCATTGTGTCTTGGCTGCAGATGCACCCAGGACGAGTCCTAGATAATTATCATCTTTGTCAAACTGTTGTCTCCTGAGCACGTGCTGCCTGGGCCTTGGAGAGTTCAGTGCCCCAGACAGGGCAGGAGTCCAGGTGGGTGCAAGGTGGAGCCGTTGAGAACCTGCATGAAGGGTGTGTCAGCTGGTGATTTACATGCTGTTGGGGCCGAGGAACCCAGCTCTGAGGACTGGGCAGGTGTCAGGGGAACTGTATGGGGGCAGAATCACCGTCCCTCCTCCTGTCTCCACCAGAATGCTGTTTCAGGAGTGGTTTCATGGAAAAGAGCCCTTGTTCGTTTTAGCACTCTTTATTTATAGAAAGTGCTTAGTGGTGCCCGCCCCTCCCCCATGAGCATGTTCCTCTGGAAGACAGCCTTCTCGGGGAAGGGGGGGCGGGGATGAGCATGTCCAGGGTCAGTCCTCTCAGAGGAAGCTGGTCCTCGACTTTGGAAGGCAAGCCTTAGGCCGGCAGAGGAGAGACACAGGTTTCTCCTGGGTATTGCCTGAGTGTCGATGATGAACCCGGGTGGAGGAAAGTTGGTCGCTGATCCGTGAAGTGATGTAATCAGGCAGGGAACATCCCACTGTGGTTCTCACGTGGGGTCTGGTGGATTCAGTCACTTGAGGAGGGATGCCTGCCCCCCCCTTTAAAAATATAGATTCCCAGCGCTGGCCCTTCTGGTTCAGTAGGTTTTAGGTGCTGCCTTGGTGTGACTAGATTTAAAAGAAATCCCGTGCTGTTGCATGGCAGGGTTGGGTGCCAGAGCTGTAGGGCTCTGAAGATGAGGGCTGTCTCATGAGCCGCCATCTACATGTGCGTTGGGGCTTTGGTCAAATCCTGGCTGATTCTGGCTGGGTCTCAGCCGTGGATGGGAGTGACAGGTCAGGCCTCAGCCTGAGCCTTGGAGTGGGAGTTCCTAGAGCTGCAGTAGCCCAGCCATGCTCAAAACCGGAGGCCAGCGTGGGAGACCCGGCTGCTCCTCCCACCAGCCATCTCCTCTGTGGCCAGTCCTGGGGAATTTGGGGGATGTTTGTTAGGGGAGCCAGGAATCTGAAGGTGAGGCACACTGCTCAGAGTTAAAGATGTGAGAACAAGACGAGTCCTGGGAGCTCACAGCTCTGGGAGAGAATGACAGTACTCAACGGGAAGCGTTGGTTCCCTGCTGACCAGGCGTTGGATATGTCATCCTCTCAGCAGCCTTGAGAGAGTGGTATCTGCAGTGGATGGCCGAGGAAACGGAGGCTTAGAGAAGTAACCCCATAAGTGAAGGTCACACGCTGGTAAGGATGCAGAGCCCAGCTCTGAGCCAGAATGTTCTGCTGCCACGTGCATCCCAGTGAGAGCAAGGGGTGGTCACAGCAAGGCGGAAACGGGGTGGGGGCTGGCAGTGTATCCCTGAGGCCTTGTAACATCTCAGGCTTTACTGCCATACATTATTTCTTTACTTTGGAGCTGTGTGCCCCAGGGGTATACTCAGTAATATCCTCGGGCAACACAGTCCGGCTAGGGAGACCCTGATACCCAGAAAATGACAGTACCATGTGGTCATGGAGCAGAGTGCATCCAGATCTGGTTGTAGAGTTTGCTTCAGAGTATGTATGCCTGGTTGGAAGGAGGAGGGATTGGACCAGGCCAGGATGGTGGCAGCTGAGAGAGCCTCCTAGAGGAGGTGGGACTCGAACTAGGCCACAGGACCCTGTTGTCACGTTCCCCGTCGCAGCCTCGATCTGTAGGGATGAGGTGCTCAGAGCCTCTTTGCTCTGGGGTCTACTGCGGGGGGGGGGGGGCGCGCTCTGTAAAGAGAAAGTCTCTGTTGTTTCACTGAAGGATCATCAGTCCATGTTGGCAATGTTCGTGGCCTCCTAGTCTCCAGTGGACCGTGTGCTGCCGTGCCTGGCAGGTCTGGGGTCTTGGGGGGCCGTCTGGACAGGCAGGAGGAAGCAGGAGCAGCAGGTGGGAGGGAAGGATGCGCCCTTGGTCTGGGAGCTGGTGGTTGTGTGGCCTTGCCATCTCAGCCTGTGTGGGTCACACTCCTGGGAGAAGGCCTGCTCTGGTCGAGTCCTAGGGGCACTCAAAATGCCTGGCAGGGTCCAGCTCCATCCTGCCCCGGACTGGTAGGGAGATAGATGGGAGACCGTGGCTGGGGGTCCAGAGGCAGGTCCTAGCTATTCTCAGCCTCACTGTTCTGGATGGAGGAGTCTCAGAAAATGGTGAGGAGAGTCTTTTCTTTTCCCTCTGGCTTCCCTGAAAAGCAGGTCTAGAGAGAGAACCCCAAATTCCCTGGGGAAGAGCAGGAGAAGCAAGGGTGACCTTATAGAGGAGGGGGTTGGGAGGGCAGGGAACAGGGGTCCTTTGGGCAGAGGACCCAAGCCTCCCCCTGGGCTTGTGATGCCTCCTCCCTTCATCTGAGGGATGTGGGGAGAGGTGGGCAGCCCATTCTGTGGCTCAAGCAACTGGGGAGATAAGATAGGAACAGGCCTTTTCCTGTCTCTTTTTCCTATTATGACAGTAATGTATGCTCCTTATAAAACATTCAAACAGGACAAAAATAGACAGTGTCAGAAGTGATAGTTCCCTGCAGACTCACCCCCAAGAGATAACCATGGTCAATGCTGTGATGTAAGGAGTGTTGACCAGCCGGGGCCAACGGCCCCTGACCTTTAGGCCCTAGCAAAGAATGGCTGTGCTTACTGATTCCAGTTACTTAAGGCTTGCTGGCTTGGGGCTGGAGTCCATATGCTTCTGTTTTGCCCCACCTCCCAGGATCTTCCTGTGCTAAATGGGGCCTAGTCTGGGTTTGGGGAAAGTGACTGGGGCTTGGCCTTTAAAGAGTCAAAGGTCAGGCCCAGGGTGGGCATGCGGTTGAGAAAGTAGGGATGTGAGGATGTTGATGCTAGCTGGTTCATCCTTCTAGTAAACGTCCCCCTTGGCCCCAGACATCCTCACACACATTCCTTCTGTCTGTCTCTAGCTCTCTTCTCCCCTCACTTCTCCCCGCCTTGCCTATGTCTTTTCTCCCTGCCCCTGTTTATTATGGGAGCACAGAGGTGTGCACACACAGCCTCTGAGCATGGCTTCTGAGCCCTCCCTGCTTACCATCCCGACCCAGCCTTCCCAGGGATGGTCTCTCAGGTTTGGGAGAGAAAACCAACAGAACAGCCCAGGCTCACTCTGCTCAGGCCGTCAAGTGGGTCACCAAGGAGAGGCCAGGCACATAGCACATGAGAGGTTAGTCAGGATGGACTCTTGCAGAGGGATGCAATTGGAGGTGCCCCTGCAAAGGCCTTTTTTTTTTTTAAGTTTCAACATTAAAAATAACCATCACCACTACCACCACCACCACCAAGCCTTTGCAGTGACTTAATTTTGGACATTTGGATGTTTAGGGATTTTTCATACAAAAGATCCCTGACTCCCAACTCCTTTATGTCCATGAAAAGCTCAGGGGGTTGGACCTGTGGGGGAGGCAGATCTTAGGAGGGGGATGACCGCCATAGCAGTGACTGAGGCATGTGGGGTGTGGTGTAGTGTGTAGTGCTGTGTGGTATGGTGTGTGAGGTATAGTGTGTAGTGTTGTGTGGTATGGTGTGTGAGGTGTAGTGTGTAGTGTTGTGTGGTGTGGTGTGTGTGATATGAGATGTAGTGTGTGGTATGGTGTATGTGATGTGTAGTATAGTGTGTAGTGTTGTGTGGTGTGGTCTGTGTGATGTGAGGTGTAGTATGTAGTGTTGTATGGTATGGTGTGTATGGTGTAGTGTGTGGTATGGTATATATGTGTATGGTGTAGTGTGTAGTGTTGTGTATGATGTGTGGTGTAGTGCTGTGTGGTATGGTGTGTATGTATATGGTGTAGTGTGTAGTGTGTGGTATAATGTGTATGGTGCAGTGTGTAGTGTTGTGTGGTATGGTGTGTGTAGTGTGAGGGGTATGTGTGTGTGTGTACTGAGGCACTTTGAGCCCTCAGTGACCGCTGTGACCACCTCTACTAGGTTTTATTCCACCTTCACGCTTGATTGGCTGGGTCTAGAATTCTAGGCTAGAAGGCTTTCCCACAGAATTTTGAAGGCATTACTCCATGTGGTGCCCAGTGCTGCTGCTGAGGGCCCGATGCTCTTCTAATTCCTGAATGTGTGAACCTGTCTCCCCTCTTTGGAAGCCTTCAGGGTCTCCTTTTTATGCCTGGTGTCCTGATACCTCACAGTGATACCAGATGACTGGGGCTTTCTTTATTTACTGTGCTGCCTCTGTATGGGCCCTTCTGTGCTGGAGCTCCTGGCCCTCAGTTCAGGAAAACTTTCTTGTATTATTTCTTTCATAGTTTCTTCCTCTTTGTGTTCTCTGTACACACTCTCTCTTTTCTTTCTTTCTTTCTTTTTTTTTTTTGGTTAGGAAGACTGGCTCTGAGCTAACATCTGTTGCCAATCCTCTTTTGGCTTGAGGAAGACTGGCCCTGAACTAACATCTGTGCCAGTCTCCCTCTACTTTGTATGTGGGTCGCCTGCCACAGTATGGCTTGATGAGCAGTGCAGGTCTGTGCCCAGGATCCGAACCCACAGACCCTGGGCCATTGAAGTGGAGCACGCCAAACTTAACCCTTGCGCCACTGGGCGGCCCCTCTGTTTTCTTTTTGTAATTGATAGAGTTTCTTTTTTAGAGCAGTTTTAGGTTTACAGAAAAACGAATAGAAAGTACAGAGAGCTCCCATGTATTCCCTCACCACCCCACCCCGCCCCAGCTTTTTCTGTAATTAACGTCTTGCGTTAGTGGGGTACATTTGTTACAGCTGATGAGCCAATATGGATACCCTACTATTAATTAGAGTCTGTAGTTTACATTAGGGTTCGTCTTTGTTTTATGTTCTGTAGGTTCTGACTAACATATAATGACATGTATCACACAGCATAGTTTCACTGCCCTAAAAATCCCCTTTGAGTTGTTGATTTTCAGGTTGCTCTGCTTTTTTCTTGTCTTATGGATGGGAGAGATGACTCCCAAGCCCCTCACATGGGAGCAGACGCTGCTTTCTTTTTGGACTTTCCAGTGACTTGCTGGTGAACCTCCTTGGGTTGACCTCTAATAATTGCTTCATTTTTGTCCTTCTACTTTCGGGGAGATTTCCTCCAATTTATCTTGGAATGTTCTATTTCAGCTCTTCTGTGCTGGGGAGGTTACGCATTCTGCGTGTTGCTGTGAGAAAGGGGCTGAGTTTCAGTCACTCCTGTTTTCAGCCCTGCACCTGACCCCTGCATTGGGCTTTGTGTCCCTAAGTCCAGAGCCTTTCCGGTTCAGGTTCTCTGTGAGAGCTCTCTGCTCATATCTGTAGGAGATGGGGCAGGCTGTGACCTGGCTGAGAGGAGGAGGAAGGGGACCTGTGGGGCCGTAGCTGTTCTGCACGGAGGCTGTATGGTGCCGCCAGGCAGGCAGATCGGATTAGTCGGTCTTCCTTCTCAGGCCTCTTCCTGGGAGTCTGAGTGGTCGGGGAGTAGGATTTGGGAGGCAGAGGAAGGAAGGGCTCCGTGCACACCCCTCCCCTGTAGGGTGGGCTCCACCCACCCTGTGCAGCAGTCATGTGTTAAGGGTCCCTGGGAGGGTATAGTGGGAAGTATGTGGGCTTTGGCGTGATAAAAACCTGCTCTGAGTCTCCCCGCTCCTTCCTGGCTGCTGGTTCCTCGATGAGTTACTTTACTTCTGAGCCTCGACCTCCTGATTGTAAAATGGGGTAGTGTGTCTGACCCCTCAGGCTTGTTGTGAGTGTAACCGAGAGTGAGATAAGAACCCTGCCTCCGTTGTAGTTCTCACAGTAGATGCTCAACAGATGCGGGTGCTCTTTCCCTCCCCTGGGTCTCTTACTTAAGGCTCCTTTATGCTGTTCTGGTCTGCTCCTCCATCTTGCAGAAGTGTTCCTGGCAGGGCTTGGGGTGAGTCAGTGAGTGGGTAAGGGGTGTGTGTGTGTGTACATGTGTATGTACACTAGTGTTCCTGGCCCCAAGCCCCTGGGTGAGTTGTTCTTTCCTGGGCTCACGGGTGGCTCAGAGCAGAGCTTTGGCTGGGAGTGGTCAGAGATGATGTAAACAGGGGAAAATGTGGGTAGGTCTGTTTATACCAGGGCCTGGAGATGTAAGGGTCCCTCCCAGCCCCAGCTTGCCCTTCTGGGCCTCAGAATTTCAGAGGTAGGGAGATGGGGTGGGTGGGGGAGGTGTCTCTGAGCTCTGGGGAAGGTGCTGGGGCTGGAGGGGGGCATGGTATGGTAGCCACTGCCCCGCCCAGTAGCACTGGGGAGCTGCCCCTACTCAGGATGTGGTTTTCTCCACCATGGAAAAGTTGCAGTTTCTCAGCTCTGCCTGTGGCCTGGAAGGCAGGGCCTGTGTGTCAGAGCAGGAGCCTGTGGGGAGAGGCTGCCATGGCCCCCATGGCAGGGAGGGGCTCTGTGAGGTGCCCGTGACCAGCTTGGCCGCGCTC
The DNA here is from genome assembly GCF_021613505.1 of Equus quagga. Taxonomy (NCBI): domain Eukaryota; kingdom Metazoa; phylum Chordata; class Mammalia; order Perissodactyla; family Equidae; genus Equus; species Equus quagga. The sequence continues at coordinate 78,099,029 of NC_060271.1, forward strand.
CTCCTCTCACAGGTGGTACAAGCTGCACTCCAAGTCAGGCAAGAAGGAGAAGGAGCGTGGCGAGATCCAAGTCACCATCCAGTTCACTCGCAACAACCTGAGCGCCAGCATGTTCGACCTGTCCATGAAGGACAAGCCACGGTCCCCCTTCAGCAAGATCAAGGACAAGATGAAGGGCAAGAAGAAGTTCGATCTGGAATCCGCCTCTGCCATCCTTCCAAGCAGCGCCGTGGAGGATCCTGAGCTGGGCAGCCTGGGCAAGATGGGCAAAGCCAAAGGCTTCTTCCTCCGCAACAAGCTACGCAAGTCGTCTCTGACACAGTCCAACACCTCGCTGGGCTCGGACAGCACCCTGTCCTCGGCCAGCGGGAGCCTGGCCTACCAGGGCCCGGGCGCCGAGCTCCTCACCCGCTCGCCAAGCCGCAGCAGCTGGCTGTCCACCGAAGGGGGTGAGTGAGAGAGCGAGGGGCCGTGCCTCCCTGGGGAAGGCAGGGGGCGGGCTGTTCCCTCAAGGTGGTAGGGAAGGCCCCGGCCGGGAACAGACGTGTCTCCTGGCGCTAACCCCTGTGCTTCCTTTTCAGGCCGGGACTCTACACAGTCCCCCAAGTTGCTCACCCACAAAAGGACCTACAGTGACGAGGCCAGCCAGATGCGAGCGGCTCCTCCCCGGGCCCTTCTCGACCTTCAGGGCCACGTCGACACGGCCTCCCGCTCTTCCCTCTGTGTCAATGGGAGCCACATTTACAACGAGGAGCCCCAGGGCCCCTTGCGGCACCGCAGCTCCATCTCGGGCCCATTCCCACCCTCCAGCTCCCTGCACAGCGTCTCTTCTCGGCCCTCCGAGGAGGCGCCTCGGTCTGCGGATGACTCCTGGGGCAGAAGCAACCGCAGCACCAGCAGCTCAGAAGTGGCGCCTGGACAGGAGGAGCTGAGCTCTCAGGCCAAAGTGTTGGCCATTGGGGCCAGCCACTCTGGAGAGGAGGAGGGGGCACGGCCCCCAGAGGGGAAGCCCGTGCAGGTCGCTACACCCATGGTGGCCTCTGAGGCTGTGGTGGAGAAGGAGGGAACCCGGAAAGAGGAGCGGAAGCCCCGGATGGGCCTCTTCCACCATCACCACCAGGGGCTGAGTCGGAGCGAGATGGGGCGCCGCGGCTCTCTGGGAGAGAAGGGTGGTCCCACTCTGGGGGCCTCCCCGCACCACTCGTCCACTGGGGAGGAAAAGGCCAAGAGTAGCTGGTTTGGCTTGAGAGAACCCAAGGAACCAGCTCAGAAACCCAGGTACGTGCTTGGCAAGACTAGCTTTGCTCTTTGGGGAGGACGCTGGGGTGTTTGCAGCCTGGACCCTGGGGCAGGGAGGGCAGAGCAGGTGGGAGCCTCAGGCAGGCTGCTGGGGCTCTGGCTTTGCATGGTTGAGTGAGGAACCCTGTCGCCCTAAGCTAAGGCTTGTTGTCAGCACACGGACACAGGTGAGTTGCAAGAGCACAGAGCTCTGAGGGCACCATGGGTTGAGGAGCCTACCTCCTAAATCATGAGCCTCATTTCACCCCCTGAGGGAGGGCAGGAATAGGAGAAAAGCTGGGAAGGCCATTTGTATGAATTCTTTGCTTCCCAACCTCCGCCTCTTCCCCTCTGGCCTCAAGGTCAGGGAGCCTTGGCAGGTAGAGAGGTGGGGACTGGGGACTGTACCTCAGGCTCCCCTCACCCTCTCTGAAGCTTGGCAACCCTCCAGCCCAGCTGCTGAGCTGTCTGTGGTCTCTTCCCTCTGAGAGGTGGGAGTCAAGTAATTGATACCCCCACCCCTCCCCTCCCTACTCACCCCCAGTTGCTCCCTTGGCCTGACAAGTGGCTGTGGGCAGCTCCCCTGAAATCTGTGACCTACCATCTGTCCTTGGAGACCCTGGGGGCTCTGGCCCTCTCTGGTGTCTCTTGGTCTTGAGGTATGGCGAGTGCTGATGACGGCTGCTCTGTTTTGAATGTGCTGAGTCCCACCCGTGAGAGGAATGTGGGAGTCCTTCAGCTCAGGCCCTGGGCAGAGCTCCTAAGAGAATTCTGATACCAATTAGGATTCTGTACCCAATTCTAACATGAGGGGCGGTTCCCCACTCATCCAAGGAATTCTCTGACACCAGCTGGGTGTCCTACAAGTCATCTCAATTCTGACATTATCTACCTGGAGATAGCAGTGGATACCACATGTGCTCGGTCCTACAGGACTGTCCCCCACCACCAGGTCAGATGCCAGTCGCAAGTCCAGGTTGTCACCTGTGCTTCTGACCAACCAGCTATAGATTGGAGGTTCCAACGACCCCTTCCTTCCTTGGGTCCAATGAATTTGCTAGAGCGGCTCACAGAACTCAGAGAAACATTTTACTTACTAGATTCTCAGTTTATCATAAAAGGATCTAACTCAGGAACAGCCAGATGGAAGAGATGCACAGGGCAAAGTATGGGGAAGGGGCACACAGCTTCCATGCCTTCTGAGCGCCTCACTCTTCCCCCAGTCTCTGTGTATTCAGCAACCTGTAAGCTGCCTGAACCCTATCCTTTTTGGGTTTTTATGGAGGCTTCATTGCATAGGCATGATTGATTAGATCACTGGCCATTGGCTCTCCCCTCCCAGGAGGTCAGGGGGTGGGACTAAAAGTTCCAACTCTTCAATCACTCGGTTGGTTGCCCTGGCAACCAGCCCCCACCCTTAGATTCTTTCCAAAACTCACCTCATTAACATAAACCCAGTTGTGGTGGTGAGGGGCTTGTTATGAATAACAAGACACCCATTTCACCTTTATGGCTCTGAAGCTATTTCAGGAACTGAGGACAAGACCAAATACTAGAGCAAAAGAGGCACCTATTGTTGTTATCACTCCGGAAATTCCAAGGGTTTGGGGAGCTGTGAGCTAGGAACAGTGGATAAAGACCAAATATGAGAAATATATATATTTCAGATTTTCTCATCTGAATGACCAAATATCTGTTTCTTATAAATCACGATATCACATTCCCTGACGCCCACCCTGGCCCTTTTGCCTCCTCCTGACTCGTAGTCAGCAGAGGCTGCTGCATTGTCCAGCAGGGCCCAGGGAGTGGCTCCAGGCATAGTCCATAGGAGCCAGTATCTCTCCCCCTTCCCAAGGGCCTGGGGCCAGCCCTGGACAGGCAGCATCTGTGGCCACCCCATCCAGTGTGGCAAGGGTGCCTGTTTGTGTTCTCTCAGCCAGCCTGCTCCTCTCCTTCGGTGGATATATGGGCAGGAGGTGGGGTGGGGAGGCGGGGCACAGTGGTGAAGGGTCGAGCAATGGGGCAGAGGGAGAGCCCCTAAACCTGTTCCCCAGCAGAGGGGAGGGGACTCTGGAAGTCCTGGTTCTTTTCTTTCCCTGTGAAACTCTGAGTCCGCTGAGTGGAGTGGGGAGAGGAATGTAGGACCTTTTTGTGTTTGGGCCCTGGCTGGCTGGCAGCCCTCCACACGGCCTCGTAGACGGGTGTGTGGGCTGGATCCGTCTCTGGGTGACGCCTCCCCTGTTTAGTAGCAGCTTCTGTCCCTACTGCCCAGCCCCTACTCACCAGAGCCCAGGGGAAGCCTGGGGGAAGAGTGAGATGAGGGGATGAGTCTTTCTTAAGTGCCCAGGCTGAGCCTGGTGGCCCTGTGACAGCTCAGAGATATTTGGAGGTGGCAGGGTAGAGGGAGGTGGCAGGAGCCCTGGATGGGCATTTGCTGAGAGGAGGTGGGGGCCCTGGGTCAGAAGGGGCACAGACCGTGGGCTCAGTGCTGTCGTCTGTGAGGTGTCTCTAGGCCTTCTCTGGGGTAGGACAGATGCTGGGGGACATCTGTTTGTGCGATCATTTCTGGGCACGTACCCAGACTTTGGGCTTAGACTCCTGCAGGCCATGACTGAATAACATTGACTTGGAGTGAAATTGGGGTTGTCATTGCTCCTGCTTACAGCCTCTGTTTTCCTTCTCCTGTTTCTCCATGTCTCTTAACGGCCTTTCAGAGTCAAGAGAAGTTGGGTCACTGATGGACATAGGAAGCTGAGGTGTCCTTCTGTACTTGAATTCTCAGCTTGTCCTCAGCTGGTTGAGGGCACTTGGTCATCCCTGCCCTCCCTGAGGCCCATTTGCAGGGGCAGGCTCTGTGGCCTTGCATCCAGGTAGAACAGGAAGTCTGTTCCTTGGGTACAGTGGCCTGGCCTGGAGAGGTGTGAGCCCTGGCCATTGAGTTACATCAGCGTCACCCTTGCCCCGTGTGCTTTGAAGAGACGGGGAGGCTGGCATGGAAGAAATGACTGTTGGCCTTTACTCAGAGGGCTTGCTTAGAGCTTTTGAGGGGAGAATGAGAAGTGAGCTAACTCGCAGCAGGAAGCTGTAGGTTAGACACCCAGCAGCGAGTGACTGAATGTGACTGCAGGATCCCCAGCTGGGGCACAGGGAGCCCATCCACAGGCCCAGAAGTTTGGGGTGCCTCTGCCAGGGGCTGCGATCCAGGTTGCTGGGTGTTCCTCACTGGGAAGGGCAGCGGCGCCCTCTAGTGCTCCCCTGTGGCACTGATGCCCATGGTGAGGCCTGAAGCTCTGCATTGGCTGTGCAGCCTCCAGAAAAAAGCTGCTGCTGTTGGAGGAGGCAGTGGCTGGAAGGGAGGAAAGGAGGGTGTGAAGGGCCAGGAAGATGGTCCTCCTGTTCTTCCTGACCTGGCTTTCATCGGCCAGGTCCCATGGCTGGCACACTAGGCCTCCACCAGGATGTATGGCTCTGGGGAGGGGGCAGTGGAGGGCCTGCGCAGCAGCCCTGCTGGGAGCCATTCACCCTGAGCTGCGCTCTGGCTGCTTAGTGTGTCGGGACTGCCAGGACCACGGGTGGTACGCCCGCAGTGCCACAGCAGGTTGTCTTTGTGTCTGTCCCTTTTTGACCCTTCTGGAGTAGGAGCTTCCAGAGGGCAGGTGCCCCTGAACTCTGATGCCCCTCTCCCCACTGATCCTAGAACTTTGTGCACAGTGGGGAATCAAGTATTGAACACAAACATTTCCTTAATTGGGGGTAAGTGCGACACAGCATAGAGGCAGTGTATTGTGGTGGCCTTTACCAATCCCTGCGTCCACCCAGCCCCTCTCCAGGAGTGGTGGACAAGGGCCCTATGAGCCCGGAGTGTGCAGTCGTGGGCATTCTCAGTGGAGTAAATGAGTAACTATAGTGTGTGCCCAGTGAGTTAGTGTGGCCATAACGTCCTATTTGTGCCTGTTTTCCTGGCATAGTTAATAATGTCCCTTTACTGTATTAAAAATGTTCTGGTTTGGAAGATAAATTATGTTTTCCCTACTTACAACTTACAAGGCCTTTCTATGTCACTTCATTGTGCCCACCTGATGGGAGAGGCAATGTCCAGTCTCCTGGACACGTTTCCTGGACTCTAGGGCGCATCTCAGGCAGATACCAGGACATTGTGCCTTAGGAGAGTTGGCTGAAGGACAGGTTGGCTAGGGGTGGGTATGCTCTAAAGGCTGCCTTTGGCCTTTTGGGGGACTGCCTGGTACAGAGCCAGACTGCCTGCAGATCCACATGCCACCTCTGGGACCAATGCCTGGAAGTGAAAACAAGGACACAGAGCCGTCTCAGCCTAAGGAAGAGCTGTCCAGCAGTGAAACCTAGCCTCCAGCTACAGAGGTGGCCCGGTGGTGGAGTGAGTTGCCCAGCAACAGTGTTTAAGAAGAGGGGGCCTGTCAGAGTGAACAGCAGATTTCTGTGTTAAGTGGCAGGTTCAACTGATTGTTCTAAGGTTCCTGCAGGCCCTCGAGTTCTGTTCCCATAGGTTGAAGGGGCAGAGACATTTGGACTTTTGATTTCTTTCCCCAACTTTCCATCCAAAAAGAGAAGACAAAGCAGCATATGCTGAAGCCCCCACTGCTTGGCGGGGGGATGGCACCGTGCTAGGCTGGCTTGGTAGGTTCTCGGACGCAGGTGGTTTATGTCTGTCTTCAGAGCATAACCTGCAGAGATAACCACACGTGGGAGTCGATCTCTGATCTGTGTCAGGTGGAATGGTAGGGAACGGATGTTTTAAAGTGAGAACCTTCGGAATGTGCACCTCATGTGGAGCAAGGGCGAGGGAGGCATGGGGTGGGGCATGTTGCTGGGTCGAAAGCGTGGACAGGGTGCTCTCAGAGGTGCCGCCAGCTCTGCGGAGCCTGCCAGGCCTGGCACCTGGAGTCCCTTCCTCCAGGGAGAGCCCTTTGCTGGTTCCATACCAACGGGTTTGTGTGCGTCTCTGGGGAGCCCATGGGGGTTGCCAGCCTAGCCTGGGGCTCCAGCCTTCTACCCTGCCACCCTCCTGCCCTGCAGTTCTGACTGCCAGCCAGACTGCTGCAGACTGCGAGGGTGAGTGGGGCCAGGCTGGGGCTGAGGGGTTGTAGAGCTAAGCTTGGTGCTATTTATTGTTGATGGAGCTCTCTTCCCTCAGACCCCTCTTGCCACTCATCACAAAGGGCACTGGAGAGAGTACCAAGTACCAAGTATCGGAGTACTGAGCCCTGTTCCTGGGGGCTGAGTCGTGCTGGCAGAGTTGGGCTGTATCTGATATGGGTGCTCCAGTGGGGGGCGGCTCAGGGCAGGGTCTTGACCCACATGGTGGTGGTACATTGCTCTCCTTGGTCCACAAGGTAGGCATGTGTGCCTTGGCCCTGGGGCCTGTCTGGAAGGGAGAAGGGATGTCTGCAGAGTTTGGGACTTTGGGCCCAGGATTTTCCCTCTTCCAGTATCTTCACCATGTTGTGACCATAGGGGCAGAGCAGTGCTGGGAAGCCCAGGTAGGGTGGGAGTGGATGGGAATTTTTACATCCTCTCCCTCCATCTCTAGATGGTGGCATGAGACTGAGAATCCACCCTTGGATAGGGAGTTATTGTAGGGCAAAAATAGGGTCAGGAGAGTCTCTGAAAGCTGGATTCTTAAGAGAAAGCCAAGGGCTTGAGACCTGGCTGTGTCCTGCCTGTGAGGTGGAGTCACAGACTCGCAGACTGTCTTGGGAAACTCACCTTTGCTGCTAGTTGAACTGGACACCTTCCCGTTGTCTGCCCCCAGTGTTTGTGGACAAGCTGGCCCTGCCTGTGCCCCACTCTGTCTGGGTGCCGGGTTCTCAGAAGATTCCTGGCAAGCTCCAGACTCGTGGGCCTCTTTCCATAGGTGCCTCTCCTACCCCAACCTGCATTCCTGTGGGCTGACTGATGAGGCCACCTTCTGCCACCTCAGGGCTCACCCCCTGCATGTCCCTGTGGGAAGAGAAGTTCCCCAGGATGTTTCCACCTGGGTAGGGGTCAAGGAATGGAGGTCTTGGGGCTTAGAGTGGGGGCTGGGAGACAAGGCTAGGATAGCAGGTGAAGCCACCAAGGTCTGGGTCTGACGTGGCTCTGCCTCCAGGCAGGCACAAACCTCTGTTAGACTGCTGTCACCTCGGGTGTTGGCTCCTGCATTGTCTCTCTGGCCTCTTTCTCTGTCCCAGGGGTGTTCTGGGGCAGCCAAGAGCTCTAGTGTCACAGTTCACCCTGCCCACACTCCTAAGGTCAGTGGCGTGCTGTGGATTAGGTACAAATGCAGGAGATGCCCCCTCCTGTAGAGGACCCTGGAGGGGACACCTGAAGGCCAGCAAGGGTTTTCCAGCATCTTTAGGAGTGCAGGTTCACTGCCATGGAATGGATTTCCCAGGGAAGCCAGGGTTCTGTGTGGGGAACCCCAGGAGGCCCCTGGTGACATCCAGTGTTGCTGCTGCCGCCTCTGCTCCCACATTCCAGCCTTCATCTCCCCAGCAGGGCTGCTTTCAAGGCTGGCCTGTAGGTGCCATTGGTGAGGGGCACAGTCTGCTAGGTGCTGGGCTGCGTGGACACCTGACAGTAGACATCCTCAGCAATGTCTTGCTGTCCTCATTGGCTGGTTATGGTACCCCTCCAAGAAACAAGAGGGGTGGGTTCTCTTCGACTGACACCTTGTCATACCTGACGACAGCCTCATCATTACCTCCTGTTCCTTCAAGGGGTCAGTGGAACCCAGACTGTTTCAGGAGTCAGAATTCCAGGTGTCCTGCTGGCTTCTATTAGTGTGGCTTTGTCCAGCCAGAGACCTAGGCCCAGCCTTTCTCTGATCTCTTTATCTCCTGCAAGTCAGCTGGTACTTTCTCTCTCTCAGTCATTAAAGGGATGTAAGGCTCTGTCTGATTGGTTCTTCAGGTGTAAGTCTGGCATCTAGTAGAATCTTCAGGATAGGGTAGTGGAAAGAACGCTAGGTTTAGCTTGGGATTCTGCCTGTAAAATGGGATTATTGCTCTCTGGGGTTGGTGTGAGGATTAAATGAGCTCTTGCCAGCATCTTCCTCCTTGGATGGTATCAAATAATGTTACATGTTGGGGCCTTCCCTCTGTCCCCTGGGCCACATGCCTGAACCCTGCCACTGTGGCATGTGGCACCTCATCTTGAGGCAGGTGGGGGGCAAGGGGCGGTATTCAGCGGGGGCGTTTCCAGTCTTGGCATTAACCAGGAGGCTCACGGTTTTGTCTCCCTCCACAGCCTGGACGTGTCTCCTCAGGTAGAACCTGACCCAGCTGCTCTTCCTCACCACCTCCCCTGCTCCCCCCGTGCTCCGGCCCCCCCCCACTCCTGCTCCCACTGCTGCTCCCATGCTAAGCACTAACCTTTTAGCAGCCGCCTCCCCCGCTGCTGCCACTGCTGCTGCCACCACCGCCGCCCCTGAAGCCACCCCATCTGGATTCTTGGGTCTCACCAACCCGTTCCTCACCTCCTTGCAGAGCAACCCTTTCTTCGAGGAACTCATAGCCGACATAGCACTAAACTCTCCTTCACCTGCTCCCTCTCTCCCCAGTGCCTCGAGGGCCAGCCCCACCCCCCTGGCCTCCCCTGGGAAAGCCCCGCCTGAGTGGGACGACACCTTCAACGTCTTTGCTGCCAGCAGGCTGCGTCCAGAGGCCAGGAGCAAGATCCTGGCCCCTGCAGGAGTGGGGCTGGAGGCGACTGGGCTGCGAGACCCAGGCCCCGGGGCCATGACAGTGAAGGCAGCTGAGCCCCGGGGGGACCCTGGGGGAGGAGGAAGAGGTGGGAGCAACGTGTGGCTGGAGCCCAGGGTTCCTCTGGACTTGGGACTGGACCGCCAGAGCACGAGTGCGGCTGACCTGGGGCCCCTTGGGTCTGTAGGGGCCGGCCTGCCCTCCACGTCAGCCCAGCTGCACTCCAGAGCCTCGGACCCCGAAGCAGACAGGGAGCCGCTGGCCCCAGGAGGGGAAGCAGGGCAGAGTCCAGCAGACAGTGCGACGTCTCTCTTTAGCTCCCCAGAAGTGATCAGCGTGTGGGAGAGGCTGCCTGGCCCAGACGACGCCCCTGAGGGCCAGGATAAGGAGGCCTCCCAAGGCGAAAGCCAGCTTTTGCACGAGCTCAATACAGTGGACAATTCCTGGCCTTGGGATGTGGTTACTATTTCTCCTGCGGCTGAGACGTCCTCACCAGTCCTGCAGGGAGAGTCTGATGAGCTGCCTCCTCCTCAGGTGCAGCCAGAGTCGCCAGAACCCGTGAGCCCCAAGGGGAGCCAGGCACTTCCCCCACTAGAGCTGGAGCCAGAGCCCAAACCCAAGCTGGCGTCCGGCAAGGGGCTGCAACCCAGCACACCACCTCCCAAGCCACCGCGCCTCTTCACCCCCTCAGTTTCCCAGGAGAAGGAGGAGGCGGATGCAGGGGAGCTGAGCAGCAGAGGGGCAGAGACAGGAGGAGAAGACACCTTCCCAAGTGCTCTGGTTGCTGGTCTCCAGGAGGCCAAGGAGGAGGACAAAAAGCCCAGGTTGGAGTCTGACAGCCATTCTTCTGGAACCCTGCTGGGTGAGCCAGGCCTGGAAGATCTAGTGGAGGATGCCAGCTGTGCGGGGTCTGGGCCCTGCCTGTCTCTGCCCACCAGCTGCCCTCAGGCTCCTGCCCCCATACCCTGTTACTCAAAGAGTTTGGCTCTTCAGAGTCAGCAGAGCTGGGGGCCTCCAGAAAGAGAAGGCTCTGAGGTTCCTGAGGCCCAGAGCCAGGGACCAGTAGGAGAGGGGCTTGGGCCCCTGTCTGGCAGCTCCCAACAGGCTGACCTGTGGGCCTCGAAGGAGGATGCCTTGAACCCCTTCTTGTCTCAGGGGAGCCAAGGTCCCCCCAGCCTCCCATCCACATCCCCTCCAGGGTCCAGGGAATCTTCCGTCCACTCTGGTCCAGAAGAGCTGCCCACCCCCACAGAGCCTGCCTTTCCACCGCCCCCTCTCCTGCCCTGGGCCAGCCACCGCCACGGGGGGCCCAGCCCTCCGTGTTCTCCCCCGCCTGGAGCCTGGCCCCTGACCTCTTCCTCTCCACCCCCCGGGGAGCCAGCCTCCCCCTCTGGGGGCTCCCCTGCCCCACTTGGGGAGGACCGTGCTGCAGCCACCCCAGCCTCCCCGCTTGTGCTTCTGCCCTTGGAGACACGACCAGCTGAGGAGCCACAGCCCAGTGCCAGGTGAGCGGCCCCCCGAGAACACTCTCCAGGAGGAAGTGGGTCAGGGTGTGCAGAGCACCCTGAGGGCTGAGGTGGTCCCATTCCAGCCTCAGCCCCTCCAGAGGCAGGCGAGGGGCTCCTTCGCCTCGAGGCAGGATGGGGGAGGCTGTGAGGACATGAGTCTTCTGTGGTACTGGCTCTGAAGCCCCCTCCTCTTTGAGGCCTTGGAGGAGCAGGTGCCCCCATAAGCCAGGGGTTTGGGCATCACACTGATGAGGTGCAGGAGATGAGGAAGGGGGTGGGGAGAGAGGTGATGCGGGCCGGCAGGGGAAGAGGGGTGAGAACTCAGGCACTCAGCCACAAGGTGAGCTAGGGGCTGGGGGCCATGAAGCTTGTCAAATAGGGGCCGTATCAAATAGGGGCCGTATCCTCCGTGGCAGGCCCTGGGGGAGCAGGCTGTGGAGGGCAGAGAGCCAGAGGAGGGATGGAGACTGAGGTCAGAGAGGAAAGCTGGAGACACCTTCAGAGGACAAAAAGAAAAAGGAAAATGCTTCCCACATATGTGATCCTCAGAAGAAAGGTCTCCAGCTTCATCAGGGGCTTCATCAGTTTGCGTTTGTGCCTTTTGGGCTGGTCCCCTGCACTTAGGACTGTGCTGACTTGATAGCAGATGCCTAGGTGACTGTGGTCACTGTGGCGTTGGTCTGTTTTGGACAAATTATGAGGCTGTGACCTCACCAGGTGGTTGCTGAGAGGTGAGCAGAGCTGAGGTCTGGAGACACAGTCCCTGGGGGGTGATGGGGTGTGACTTAGCAAGGGGCAGCTAAGTCCGTAGGGGTGCCAGCGCTCGAGGAGCCCTGAGTGAAGAAGAGGGAAGCATAAGTGGCCACTGCCTCTGGGGAGCAGGGCAGGGCGAGGGTTTTGGGGAGCAGGACAGACTCCAGCAGTGGCCTCTGTGAGGCCCCAGCCCACTGGCTCATACATTCAGTCATCCAGATTCACTGAGCATCTGTTGTGTGTCAGACACTGAATAGGGCTGAAAGACACTGTCCCACCTGTATTCCCAAGGAGTTCCCAGTCCAGTGGGGAAGATGGAGGTGAATCCATGAAGGGAAGGCCCGGGGGCCGGTGCTGATACATAAGTGGGTGGGAGGGAGTCTGAGCTGCCACCGGCGGCTGTTCCAGTGGTAGGTGGTGATGCCGTTCCCGGAGGTGTGGGAGAGAGGTTGTTACAGCTTCATTGCTCTGATGACAGCATCTTCAGCTAGCCCTGCTGTATTCCAGCACCACTTCAAATTATACTCACCACTTTCTACAAGTTTTATTCTCTTCAGAGTTGGCATCATGTCTGTACTTGGCATGTTCCTTACATCATGAAGCAGATGGGCCAAATGAGCTGTCCCCATTTCTCAGACGAGGAAATGGAGTCCATGAGGGATCCAGGGTCCTTCAGATGTAGTGGGGCAGTCAGACTCGGAGCCCAGGACTCCTGGCCCGTCATTCAGGGCGTTCTTACGCGGCAGTGGTGTTCCTCCCCTCCCCCAGCACAGCCCATGGGTGGCGTTAGAGCTGCCTTTCACCCCCATCCCTACTGCAGACCCGTAGGTGGGAAGGAAGGACTGAGATAAGGTCTTTTTCCTCCTGTCTGCCCCTGCCTGGACTCTTGGAGCTCTTCCCAGCTTGTGAGTCTGCATCCATGGCCCTATCCTGAGTGACAGAGCTGGCTTCTCTGGGTTTGGGTGAGCCCCCTCCAGTGGAGATCAGGGCCTTGGGCTAAGCCGTTTTGCTTCCTACTCCTGAATGGTCCAAATCCTCTGTGAAGTAAGCGTAAATTTTAAGAGGTGCCCAAGGGGCAGGTTAGTTGATTTGAGGGCCTGATGCTTGCAGTTGGGGTGAAATCACGGGTACAGGTACTGGGGGATCCCAGAGGAGGGTCCCCTTAGTCAGCCTGGGGGAATCAGGAAGGTTTCCTGGAGGAAGTGGCCTTGCACAGCTTTGAAAGGAGAGTAGGAGTTAGCAGGCCAGCAGGGGCAGTGTTCCAGACAGAGGAACAGCTTTTGTCAGAGCGTAAAGATGCAAGAGCTGTTTCCCCTGGCCAGAGTGCATGGGGAGTAGAGGGCCAGGAGGAAGGGCAGGGGCCAGACTGCGTTAGAGACTGTGTTTTCTTACCCTGACAGGGAGCCAGGAAAGGCTGTGTAAGCATTGGAGAGGCTGAGAACATTATCCCACAGCAGAATGGGGGTGTGCTTGGAGGTGGGCAAGAGGCCCACGGAGGAGCTGACTTACCAGCTGTGGCCAGAAGGAGGGTTTAGCTAGCACTGGCTTGGAGAGGAGGGGATGGTGTGAGAGAAAGTGAGAAGGCAGCAGGGCTGATGATCGTTAAGGCTGCATCTGAAGCGAAAGATTCAGAGGGGTTCCCAGGTTTCTGACTGGATTCATGGGAGGCTAATGGTGCCACGCATCGCTGGGGAGCACAGGAGAGGGCAGGCATGGAGGGGAGTATGATGTGCCTGGGGTGACCCTGAGTGGAGCAAGGCAGCCTGTGACTCTATACATGATGGGTCCAGAACTCAGGGGTGAGTTCTGGGCTAGAGATAGATTGCGGTGACAGGAGTCGAGGAGGTGGAGGGGAGGAACCCAAGGGCAGACAGCAGTTAAGACTGAGAAGGGGCTGTCAGAGGTCAGAAAAGCAGATAGAGGTCTTGAGGGGAAACGAGGGAGAAGGAGAGCAGCCCAAAGGAAGGAGAGGTCCTAGTGTCAGCTCCACAGAGAGGTCAGTGAGGTGAGAACCGAGGGGTTGGTGGCCTCAGCAGGAACATATGTGATGGGCTGGGGGGAGCCACTATGGTAATGGGTTGAGGAGTCAATGAGAGGTAAGAACTGAGAGAGACAGAATGCAGCCTGCATCCTCCGGGTGAGAAGAAGGAAGAGGTGGAATGACTGAGGGTGATGGCTGGGCGAAGACAAGGTCAAGGGAGGGTTTCTCAGGCCTGTGTAAATGCTGAGGGGGAGCAACCGGCAGAGAGAGGTGGGTGACCAAGTGTCTTAGTTTACCCAGGTCTTCCCTGGTTTTAGCACTGAAAGTCCCCCATCCTGGCAATCCCCAGTCCTGGGAAAATTGAGGAAGTGAGAGGGTTGGTCACCGCCCTAGAGAAAGGTTACAGTGTAGAAGAGGGAGAGGGAAGATGGATGGCAGGGGTGTGTGGGGCGTGGCCCTGCAAAGACTGGGTGTGGGTGCAGAGCAGTTTGTAGGACAGCTTCTACTGTCTCTGGGAAGGGTGAGGTTGTCTGAGGGAGTGAGATAGGGATGGTGCAGGTGGTGGGGTGAGGAGTGAGGACAGCAGTGAGGGCAGAGGAGAGAAGGGCTGCTGAGGAATGCTGGGTGCAGCTGCCCTGCAGCCCTGGCTGAGTAGGGGCAGCCACCACCAAGTGGTAGGTTTCTGTCCAGCTGACCTGCTGGCCCCACAGAGAAGGTGGCCTCACCTTTCCCTTGTGCTGCCCATCCATCGCATGACACATATCCTGTCTGTCTCTGCAGTCCCCACCCTGTGAAGCCCCTCAGTGCTGCCCCCGTGGAGGGCAGCCCCGACAGGAAGCAGCCCCGCTCCAGTCTGAGCACAGCCCTGAGCAGCGGGCTGGAGAAGCTCAAGACAGTTACATCTGGCAGCGTTCAGCCTGTGGCTCCGGCCCCTCAGGTCGGCCAGACAGTGGACACCAAGAGGCTGAAGGTGAGGCCCAGCAGGATGCCAGGGGGCGTCTGACCAGACGTTTGGTGCTGTGGAAAGAGGGCAGGCGTCTCAAGGTCAGGAGCAGGGTGCTGGGCAGGGCGGAGCAAGGAGCAGGCCTGGTCTCCCATGCCAAAGCCCTGAAGCCAGTTTGGCCATCTGTGGCATTAGAGATGGAGGCAGCTCCAGGGGCCTGTGGGTGTGAGACTAGGGTGTCGGTGGGCAGGCGGACAGATAGGCCTGAGGCTGTCCTGCTCACTCTCATTCCATCTGACTGCAGGACTCAGGTGTGCTGGATCAGTCGGCCAAGTACTACCACCTGACCCACGATGAGCTCATTGGCCTGCTTCTACAGCGGGAGCGGGAGCTGAGCCAGCGGGACGAGCATGTGCAGGAGCTGGAGAGCTACATCGACCGGCTTCTAGTGCGGATCATGGAGACCTCACCCACATTGCTGCAGATCCCCCCTGGCACCCCCAAGTAGTCCTCTTCACTCCCGCCCCCGGGAGGGTTGGCATGGACCCACTGCCCTAACAGGGCTCACACCCTCCCTCCCTCCCACTGAACTCAGCCTCCCCTGGGGCAGGGTGCAGTCTGTCCTCTATTGTGACTCTTTGCTCTCCCTCCTGCCTCAATGGGGCTGCTGGAAAGGGGCCCTTTGGACTCCCATTGGAGGCATCAGGTTCCGTGTACAACTTGTGTGTCTTTGGGAGCCCTGGGTCTTTCCAACCTGCCTATTTTCGTATCCCTTAGCTTTGGGGGCTCCAGGGAATTGGAACAAAGCATTCAGCCCTCAAGATGGAGCAGGGGCAAGCTGCAATTTGATATGGTATCTGGGACATAGTTTATTACCCCTCAAGGATGGTTGTCCATTTCTTCCACGGCTAAACCCTCATCTTCTTCATCTCTCTCTAGCCCCTAGGGGACTCTTAGTATTACTGGGTCAGTGGCAAGGACCAAGCTGCCCGTTTGTGATTTATGGGCAACCAGAGCACCTGCTCTTCAGCCTCACATCTGTTCCCCTGAGAGAAAAGAGCCCGTGTGGTCTGCTGTAGTCTCATTTCTGCCATGCCCTGAGTCTGTCTGTTTCTAGCTATTTGCGGAGCGAGTGCAGTGTGGATGGAGGGAGATGATGTGTTCTCCAGGCCACTCCCTGCCCTCCTCTTCTGACCTTCCCTTTGAGTGTCATGTGTGAATGTGTGGAGAGCTGGGGCAGGTGGGGGGAGAGTGCCTCCGCACCCACCTTCAAGGTGTGGGCCCCTCTAGGCCTCAGGGTTTGGGGATCAAGCCTTGTCTCTGTTCTTGTTGCCTGTCCAGATGCCAAAACTGTGCTGCTGCAGGGTTTGACCTTTTGGAAACCAATGAAAATGTGCCTTTTGTGGGTGGGGTCAAGAGCCTCTGGATGTAGACCTCTCCCCCTGTTTGACATCCCCCTCCCTCCCTGTTGAGCACAAGGGGCTGATCTGTCAGGGCTCTGGGAATGGGAAAGGAGGAGGGGGGCAGCCCAGCTGGGCTCTCTGCCCCTCCCCTAGAGTTAATTTCAGTTAAGGGTGTGGCCAAGCTGCTGCTGCTCCCTCGCACCCCCTGCTCTCTTCTCCTCCTCCCTCAACCCCAATTGGGGAGGGTTCTAGGATAAAAACTGCATTCTGGAAGTGGGAGGTCCCATCTGCCTATAACTTAGGAAAAGCCTTTGTTGCCCTCCCATCCATCCACTAGCTGCCATCCCAGCCTCTCTTCTGCCCCATGGCCTTGCCTGGCTTGGCTGCAGTTCACTTTGAAATGAAGTGTCTGCCCTTTGGCCCAGCCCCTGCTGCAGAAACATGGCAGGCTTCCCCATGGCATCTGCGGAACCTTTGGTGGTTTGGGGCACCCTGCTTTAGCAAAAATTCTGGGATAAGGAGGTATTGAAAGAGGGTACTTTTGAACCAGTGAGGAGCTAGAGGGTGAGAGCAAGTCTGGGATTGCCTCTTCTTTGTGAGGGCCTGTGGGATCGGTCGGGAAGCCTTGGGAGGAGATGTGCTCTATGGGTAACATCTTCTGCCAGAAGCAGAGGAGCCTCACACATGGGGGAAGACCTCTGTGATGTTATCTACCTTAAGGACCACTCATCAAAGCTTGAGGAAAGTGTCCACAGGTGCCTAGGACTTCGGTCATGTTTTTTGGGGTCATTGAAGGTTGGAGAGGTGTCTGGCGGTGGGGGGGGGGGGGGGGTCACTCCTCTACTAGGTATTCCTCTGGGCTCTATTCAGTCCCAGCCCTGACCCTGATCTTCTACTCATCCTTGATTGTGGGCCTCCAAAATGCCCAGCACAGGGATGTCTTCGGGAGAGTTTTGAGTTGAAGCCCAAGGTTCTTATTGGATGTTTCTGCTCCTGGCCACAAGTTAGAGGAGAGCTGCTGGTGGGGTGGGCAGGGAGCAGGCACAGTTCTGCTTTGCTGTTTGTCTTCCTAGTTGTAACTCCTGTTTATAAAGAGCTTGTTCTTCATGTTTTGAGCACTTTATGGAGAATAAAAAGTTCACATACTGCAGGTGCCTCTGTTGTGTTCCTGTTTGATGAGCATGTGAAGGAGGCTTCTTCGGAGAGAAGGCAGCCTTAAATCAAGGTGATGGGGTTCTTGGATGACACTGCCCCTGCCCGAACATCAGGGGCAGCAGCACAGTGTTGCCCAGTGGCCTGGACTCAGTCTTTTCTCACTCCCAGGATACCCACATTTACTGAGTACTGTCGGGGAGTATAGGGGTAAAAGACTTGATTCCTGTTCTCAAGCTGCGTAGTCTAGAAGGGAAAGATAAGACAGAAATCCAAGTTACAGATGGTTCTTCATGGCTAGCTAGAATCTCTCCAGCTTTAGGAAAAGTCTGTTTCTTGTGGTTCAACTGTGGATGAGGACCTGACTGCTACAGCTCATGAAGTGTCCAGAAAGACATGGGCAGGCATGAGCCAACCCTGCACCTCGGCATGAGACTAAGGAGATCCAAAGTGGGGTTCCCTAGGGTTGAAACCAAGTATTTCTACTATTCTCTTGGGTGAAACAGGCAGTTTCCCCAACTCTCTTCTTCCAGTCTGGCTCACTGGCCAGATAATTCAGTTAGGAATCTCTGCAACTCTGTTCTGCAGGAGGGTGTTGATTATCTCTGCTGGTTTCTTGTTCTTTGATCTGCAGTGCTCCCCCTTACCTAAAGTCCTTGTAGCTGGTGTTTGATAAACACTGCTGAACCCCATCTCCAACTCCCAGTTCTCTTCCTGCCCAGGAATTGGGCCCAGGAGAGATCTTACATGGTTGGCCAAAGAAGTGGAGCCTGCCAAGGCTCTTAAGCCTCCACTGTTTAGGTCATACAGCCAACACACATTTGTCCCTGCTGTGAGCCCTCTGTACCTGGCACTGAGGACTTAGCAGTGAATCAAAAAGTCACAACTCCTGCTCTGTGGACCATAGAGTAGGAAAGACGGATACTCAAAACCTTAAATAACTATAAATGCAAGGGTGGCAAAAGAGAGGTTCTGGGTGCTAAAAGAGCACGTAGTGGGTTTTGTGGAGGTAGGGTGATGGATCAGGAAATGCAGTGTTTAGGCGGAGGCCAGAAAGATAGCCAGCGTCAGGCGAAGATAAAAAGTTAGTCTTCTGGGTACGGAATGTTCAAGGGTCAGGGGCGATGAGCGCCCAGCATGCTCCAGGAACAGCGTCAGGGTGGCTGCAGAGCACAGGGCGAGGGACAGGGTGGCTACAGAAGAAACTGCATAAAGATCGCGCAGTGCAACTCTGCAGAAGGCCTTCTGAGATTAACCCTACTCCGTCTGGAGTCCTTTCCCAACTGGTCCCGGGTCGGACTCGCTTGAGCAGGGCTCTTCCGGGCTGCAACTCCAGTAGCGATGCCCACCGCAGCAACTCAAACTTGTAGGGGCAGGTCACCAGCGAGGGATCGCCCTGTGGCCCCCTGTCGGGATTTTAGAGTCGTACATGCACGCTCTTCCCGGACTGCAGATCCCTGGCAAAACTGGCGGCGGGAACCGAGCCCGGGTCTGAGTCAGTGCAACTCTCCGCAGTCTAGGGTTGTCAAGCGCTGTGACGAGAAAAACTACATTCCCCACAACCCCTTGCGCCCCCGGCTGTCTGCGGTTGCTTATGACCAATCCGGAGAGGCAGCTGTGGCGGGGGCCGAGGAGGGACATTTTAAAAGGGCCGGAGATTGCGGGCGTCAGTGGCCATGGCGGATACAGCGACTACAGCATTGGCGGCGGCAGCGGCTAGTGTCGCCAACGCCTCGACCGATGCACCTCCTTTCCAGCTGGGCAAACCCCGCTTCCAGCAGGTGAGGACCGGGCTGTGGTCTGCGAGTCGGCGGGTGGCACAAGGAGGGCGAGCAAACTCCACTCCAAAATCCCCTTTAGCCCTAGGGTCTCCGACCCGCGGCCACCGGGGAGCCTGCAGCGACTGCCTCGGGGACCTCGGCCACAGTCGCCCCTTTCCCATTGGTCAGCAGGGTGGACGAGGACTCCCACCTTGGCTCCCTATTGGCTATCGTCGCCGTCGCTCCGCGGCTGCCAGCGCCTCCCAGCCTCTCCCGCCCGAGGCGCTCTGTGATTGGTCACTGCCGGCCTCGGCCCGGGATCCGGGCGCCTGGGTCCGAGCGGCGTCTGCAGGGTCGCTTTGGGCTGTGCAGCGGTCCACTCTGGGCAGAAAGTTCGAGTCCGGCCCTGGGTGAGAAGTTGGCGTGGCCGAGGTCCCTTCTAACTTTTTCCCCGGGTGGTGACTGGATTCTTTCCGAGCTGCTGGCGGAGGCTCCGGGCAGCACCTGCGCCCCGCGGTCGCGCTCCCAGCCCTCGATCCCACGCCGGGTCCGCCTTGCGCGACGGCTTAGGGCCACGAGCCGAGGGTGCCCGCGGCCCGGCGACCCCCGTCCCCTCGGCGGGGGATTCGCTGACGCAGCGAGTTGCCCGGTGGTGCCCTGCCGGGGACGGAGCGAGGACGTGCGGGGAGAACCGGGGTGCGGAGGAAACGCTGTGTCATCCCCGGGACCGCCGGCCGCTCGAAGGGTCCGCGTCCCAGGGAGCCCGCCCCAACCCCTCCCCAGGGGGTCGCCGCAGCCGGGCCCTGCTGCCGCCGAGCGCTCGGCTCTGACCGACCAGGTTGGGCTCTCCGGGGCGCGGTGACAGCGGTCCTTTAACTCCGGGACCCCGGACAGGGCGTCGCTAACTCGGCCACGGAAACGGGGATCGAACCGGCGGCCCGGGCTGAAGGCTGAGAGGGGCCCTTCCCACGCCGTGGGCCACGCGTACTCTCCATCCCCGCTGCCTCCGGCGCCGAGGACACGGACTTTACTAGGAAAAGGGCAAAGAGACTGCTGAGGTGAACCGGGCTTGCCTGGGCTGGGGGCGGCGGAGGCGGGCAGAAAGAAGTTTGCAGGAAGGAAGGAAATTGTAGAAAGGTCGGCGCGGTGGGTTTGTTTCTGTTTTTTGGGTTTTTTTGGTGGTGATAGGAGAGGGACCGGTTCTAGCAAACTGGTGCACCGAGCTTCGCTGATACTTAAGGAAACGTGTCCTGAGACTTCTGAGAAAATGTCCCCACAGTTTTTAAATAGGACTTTAATTTCTTTAAAAAAATAAACTGTCTGGGCATGTAGGTGCCTGAGGTGAGACTGGCGTCTTCCTGCCAGTGTAGCATGCCCCCTAGGATGACTGTCAGGAGTGCCTCTGCCTGTTCCAGAGTGACTCTTCATTGACTGTCCCTGTTTCCCGGCCCTCCACACACAGTGCACCCATCCTTCAAGGCTCAGTCAGGCCCACCTCCTCAGAAACATTTCCTCCCTTCTTCCCCTATGACATTACCCACTGGTGGGACCAGGTCACTGACTCCCTCCTGCCTCTTTGGCCACCCAAAGTGTGATCCTCATAGGTCAGCCTTTACTGACAGTCTGCCCTGTGGTCCTCTACTCCTTCTCTGTGTGATTTCTCGGTCTCCTCAACCCCTGTGTGCGCCTTTTGAGAGAAGGGGCTGATCTTGCCCTTCGGGTTGTCTCCATCTTGCCTTGAGGTGGGGCTAGACACACAGTAACATGCCAAATAAAGATTCCTGGGTTGTTCGTTTTCCAATACCTATTCTGGGACATTCGGTCACACAACAGACATTTATCAACAACTTTTGAGTGGCTTTAACAACTGAGCTGTTCTGATCACCCCTGGAGCCATACAGGCACACCTGAGACTGCTGTCATCCTGGCAGCCTTTGCTAGAATCTCTTTCTGGCACTGCTCTTGAGGGCAGTAAAAGTGTTTGTTGTATTTTCCTTTGAGCACCCTTCCTCCAGCACAGTGGCCTGGGTAAACCACAGTGCACGTGATTCATTGCTGTTAAGGAACTTCTCCTCTTTTGCCCAAACCTGCTCCTCCCACACCACTCCCTAGTTGTGCAAGCAGCCCAACCTGCCACCCAACTGACTCCCAAGAAACCTAAGAGTCACCTACGTACTTCCCTTCCTCACTCTCACTCTCTAAATACAACCAGAGGGCCAGCGTTCTCATTTCTTACTCAGCTCTCAAATGCACCAGTCTCCGTCGCTGGAATCCCAGACCAAGCCCCATCATCTATCTCCTGAGCTGCAGTGGAAGCCTCCCAGCGGGTCTCCCGGGTCCACTCTGGCTCCCTTCTAGTCCCTGCCTTGTCCTCATGGCGGTCCCAACAATGCAGGTCTGATCAGGTGACTCCCACTTCCCCGCTTAAACACCCTCGAGTGGCTTCCCCTCCTTCTAAGATAAATACTTCACTTTTGAAAGGGCTTCAAAAGCCTGTGTGGCCCACCCCTGCTGACCTCTTCTTCCTCAAATCAAACCCCCCACCCCCACCCCCTAGAACTCTCCTTCCCACCACACTGGCTGTTTTCAGCGCCTTGAACCCTGAGTGGTTCATAATGCAGGGTCCATTCCCAGGGCCCACACCAAGGACATCACCCTCAATCCCCATCCAGTCTACTGTTTTCTGCAAGACCGGGTGCCAACGTCTTTCCGTACTCCCAGGAGTCATCGCAGAACTCTCTTCGTTTCCTCCGTCAAGGATCTCCCTGTGCAGGAGGGCAGGGGGAGGAAGGCACTGAGCAGCGTCAGGGTGGAGGAAGATGGCTCACCTTGATGGGCTGTGGTCTGTGACCACCTTTCTCCCTGTAGGATGATGCTGATAGCCCAGCGTTGTTCCGCCCTTTTGGTGTGTTGACTTATTTAATTTTCACAACAATCCTGTGAGACAGGTATAGTTATCCCTTATATTGTAGGTAAGAAAATCGCAGCACACCAACGGATTAACGAACTTCCTAGGCATTCTGGTTCCAGAGTCAATGTTTGTTTGTTTATTTGTTTATTGTCAACTTTTTTATTATGGAGGTTTTCAGACATACAAAAGTGGAGACAATTGTTGATGAACTCGTATGCACCCATCACTCCACTTCAACAATGACCACTGTAAAGCCAGCCTCATTTCATCTATACGCTCCCACCCCCAACCAGTGGATTATTTTAAAGCAAAGCCCAGACATCCCATCATTTTTTTGTACCTGCTAGTAGGTATCTCTAAAAAAACAAGAACTTGTTTGATTAGGGGTTGTTTTTTTTTTTTGAGGAAGATTAACCCTGAACTAACATTTTCTGCCAATGCTCCTGTTTTTGCTGAGGAAGACTGGCCTTGGGGGGGTCTCTTTTATAAGGGCACTAATTCCATTCATGAGGGTTCTGCCCTCATTACCTTCTCACCTTCCAAAGGCCCCACCTCCTCATACTATCACCTTGGGGGTTAGGATTTCAACATAAGACTTTTGGGGGACACAAACATTCAGTCCATTGCACTATTCACATTTCCCTGATTGTCACGTCATTTTTTAAATAATTGGTTTGCTTGAATCGGGATCCCAGAAGCCCACAATTATATTTGACTGATATGCCTATTTTGTCTCTTCTAATCTATTGGTTCTGCCTTCTTTTTTTCTATTTGTTGAAGAAACTGCGTTATTTGTCCTGTAGGATTGCCCTCCTTCTGCATGTGGCTGAAGGCATCCCTGTGGTATTATTTAACATGTTCCCCTCTCCCCTATTGTTCCTGGAAACTTAAAGTCCATGCTTTTAACCACTGCCCCATACTGCCTAGCAAAGGGAAGATGACAAGACAGCCCCCGGGAAGCTCTGTGACCTGACTCTGCTCCCTTTCCTCCTCTGCTCATTTCCTCTCCTGATCTCGCTCTTTTCTTCCCTTCAGGCCCACACACCATTTTTTAGCAAATTGGGGGCCCAGAACAGAAAACATACACACATGCTTCTTCCCATTTGTGTTTCAGTCTATCCAGAAATGTTTTGTTTTTAAAATTCCTTGCTCCTTTGGAAGTCTCACTTTCAGGGGTGATGACTGGGGGTGTGGATCTGCTGGGACGGAAATCCACCGAAGCCTGTGGCGCAGAGCAGGTGGCTTCACAGGGCTCCCTCTAGAGTATGGGGAGCTCTCTGAGCAGGAGGATGCACACTTCGCTTCAAGGCTGAGGGCTTTGTGTGGGCTGAGTCAGGAGGCTCAGTGGGGAAGTTTCTTCTGTAGTTTGCCTGAAATAAGTTCTAAAATGCAAGTGCCTTGCTGATAGTTATGTGTTTTAATCATTTCTCTCCTATAGGCCAGAGAGTGACCGTTTCCCAGAGTGCTGTGGACAGGGCCAATGCCTAGTCCAGTGGCTCCAAACCCCTGCTGCACTTTAATCACCTGGGCAGGTTTCTAAACAGACATTGATGCCTGCCCCCAGCTGGTCCAGCCCTTCTGCCTTTGGGCTGCAGGTTCCATGAGTGTTTTATCTCTAAGCCAGAAGAGCAGTGATTTAGAGGTGTGGGACCAGGAGGGCTGTCAGTTTCTTCTCAGGTCTTTGCCCTCAGCTGCTGCTCCCAAGGCCCGCTCTGCCCCAGGGGCTGCTCTGCCCCAGGGGCCGTGGAGGTGGGAAGTCTTGCTGCCGTCCCAAGCCCCTGCTGAGAATTAGCTGACTCACCTTTCTACTAAAGGGAAAGGGAAGGAATCACTTGGCTGACTCATTCCTCCGGTGAAGAAAAAGGGAAGGAAAAACATCTACTGACTATCTGATTAGGTAAAGATGAGGGCTGAATTTTGGAGGGAAAAGGCCATACATTTTAAACTATTGAGAAAATAAAAATTAATCAGACTGAGAAAGTAGAAACCTTCCCAGCCATTCATCAGGCTGGGAGAACAGACACATAAAGCCAGTTACAAAGAAACAGTGTTTCTCACAAGGACCCACTTCAGTTATAAAGTATCCTAACAACTTCCTTCTTTGAGAAGCCACTCTCTCAAGCTCACTGAGAAATCACCTTCTCCAAGATCATAGGTTGCCAGAAACTGTGCTGTTTAAAATATCAGTAGGAATGAAGCACCCCCCCCCCCCCTTTTGATTGATGCGTCTGTGTCACTTTAACTCAGAGAATCAACCCAAGCTCAGAGCTTCAAATGAGTCTCTGGACACAACCTGCCCCATTTATCCTAACTTTATAGTTTCTAAGGAAACAAGATTCTACACCCACTTCTCAGTCCAGATCTATGTGGACCCTTTTCCCCACAGCCTTGCTTTGCCTTGAGCCTATTAAAGCACCATTTCACTTAAATTTTACTCCACCTTTCTCCAGAATTCTATACTAACTCCATTTTTTCCCTTTTTTGGTGAAGTAGCCTGAAGTTCCTCTGCTGTGTGGCCTCCCTCATTGCAATGAGTCAGTAAACTTGACTTTGTCAGACTACAGGTCTGTCCCTGGGGGGGTCTTAGGCTGATCTGGCCAGGACTTTATCATCTGTGCTTAGCATTTCTAACTCAGAACGCCTTTCTTGAATCTCAGGCCTCTATTTCCAAGTGTTTACTGAAAAATTACTTCTGGAAGGCCCTTTAAGTATCTCAAATGTACATAACCAGTACAGAACCATCTCCCTCTCCTCTAAATGAGTGTTCTTCTTGCTTTCCATATCCTTGTTAATAAGCATTAGTGTCTAACTAGAAATCCAGGCATTATCCACAGCTCTCTGATCTTCCTCATCCCGTAGTCTGACCGGTCAGCCTTGCTCTACTCCCAGGACTTGGCACAGTGCAGGGCACACAGTCAGTCTTCAGTAGCTTTTTGGTGAATGAATGAATAAACCACAGGAGTCTGGTACAGTTTCTGACTCCAGCCTTCATGCCTTCCAGCTCTGCTGATACCGTTCTCTGCTTGGTAAACTCATCCACCTGCCCGTCCCAGCTCCTCTGGAAGCCTCCTTGACTCACTGGGAAGAAATAACCTGTGCCCCCACTGTGCTTTATGATGCCTCATTTCAGCATGGATCACAGTGTTTCGTAGTTGTTTACTTCTTTGTCTCTCTTGGTAGACAAGGTCCGTGAGGGCTTGAGGCTGCTCCATGCAGGGGGTGCCTTGGGGAGCAGAGAGATGGAGGCGGCATGGGGCCTGGTGTGTGCAGGGGACTTTGAGGTGACCTGGGGCCTATGGCAGGGTCTTTGTGGGGAAGGGAAAGTTGGCTGCAGGGTCTGGTGTCCTAGTGAGCAAGAGGAGAGAGTGTGGAGGCTTCTGTTTCCTCCATGCAGCGGATGGGCTCCAAGAGCTGTGGGCTCCAGGGAGGATTTGGGGCCAAGCCCGGGGTGTAGAGCCTGGAGTGTAGCGAGGCATGAACTCCCAGCATTTGCGGCTCTCCCCTTTGTCGCCCAGCTTGGTGCCCTCTCTCCTCCCCTCCAGCTGGCTCTGTCTCTTGGGCAGAAGTCCCAGCAGCAGTGTTGTTCCGTCTCCTTTCATTGTTCCCTAATGCCTGTGGCCTGCTTAGCACAAAGCCCTCCTTTTCTGGGGCCCCTGCTCTGGGGCAAGGCCGGGAGGAGCTGCCCCTCATTCTGGGCCTCATAGCAGTTCCAGGGCTTTGGGGAAAGGAAGGCCTGAGGGCTGTGAGCTGGGCACTATCAGGCTTGAGCTCTGCCTGTGTGAGCTTTCCCTGGGGGCAGGGCCTGAGCTGGATCTTGGAGAGGGAATCCCTCACTCGAGAGGTCCTAAGCAAAGCAAGGAGGCTGCTGTGGGCGGGGAAGGCTGGGTGAGGGCTGGGGACCAGGCCCCCCCTCCAGCCTGTGTGCTCAGTGGTGCTCGGGAGCTGCTGGAAGGCTTGGAGTGCATCTCAGTGCATTGGGAGGAGAGGGAAAAAATGGGAGACACCTTGAAGAGACATTGGGACTGGTCACTGAGTGCCTTAATAGTCTTTCTGAGTTGACTTTAGAAAGCCCTGAGGCCTGAGAAAGCTGTCCTCAGGTCACTGAGAAGTGAGGTCTCTTTGGTATTTATCACCCACAGGCATAGTCCTGGGGACTGTGGGACCCCAATAGTAAGGGTGAGCTGCGGGGGAGGGTTCCCCAGTGTCTAGAGGATGGTTTACAGCAGCTGATCTACTCTATTCTCCTTCCTCCCGCTCCAGACATCTTTCTATGGCCGCTTCAGGCACTTCCTGGATATCATCGACCCTCGCACACTGTTTGTCACTGAGGTAAGTCATGGCTGTCACTCTCAATGGAGGCCCCTTGACCTTTATACCTTGTCACTTTAGAAGATCTGTGGGTCATCTGTGTGTACACTTTATACACATTATCTCATTTCATCTGGATCTCATGACATCCCTTTAAGATGGATATATATCATTCTTCTTATTTCAAACTTTAATAAAATTACTACCAAGTACATGAATTACATGCTCATTACAGAAGTTCAAACAGTACAGATGTGTTTACGTAGAACAAAAAAGTATCCTTCATACACTCTTCCTACCCAGTTCCCTCGTCTCACAGGTCATGTTAGCTTTATTAAGGCATAATTTTTTTTTTATATATGAACCATTCTATGGGTTTTGGCAAATGTTCAGTCACGTATCTGCCGCCACAATGAAGATGCTGAACACTTCCATCTCTCTAAAAGGTTCCCTCATCTCTGTTTTTAATCAGTTTCCCCCTGCCCCGCCCAGTTCCTGGCAACCATTCGTCTGTTTTCTGTCCCTACTGTTTTACTGTTTCTAGAATGTCACATAAATGGAATCCTACAGTATGTAGCTTTGTGTGTCTGGCTTCTTTGCCTTCTCATAATGCTTTTGAGGTTCATCGGTATTGTTGCATGTATCAGGACTTCGTCACTTCTTATTGCTGAGCAGTATTCCACCGAAAGGGTGTTCCAGAACTTGTTTATCCATCCACTTGTTGGTGAACACCCAGGCTGTTCCCAGTTTGGGGCTATCATAAATAAAACTGCCATGAGCATTCTTTGTGTGGATGTTTGCCTTCATTTCTCTTGAGTAAATAACTAGGACTGGGATTGCCGGCTCATCCGATAAGTGTGGTGAGCGTGTATTTAACTTCATAGGAAACTGCCAAACTGTTGTTCAAAGTGACTGTACCTTTTACATTTCCATCACAATGTTCCGGTTGCTTCACATCCTCACCAGCACCTAGTACTGTCAAATTTTAATTTATTTCAGCCATCCCAAGAAGTGTCTCTATCGCCTTTGGATATATATTTACAAATGCATGTAGGAATGCATGCACATATAAAGTAGCAAATATTCGTTAAGCACTCACTGTGAGCAAGGCAATGTCGTAAGCACTTTACGTGCATTAGCTCATCAGGTGAACTCAAAGCAACCCTGTGAGGTAGATACTATTGTAAGTTCCATTTTACAGATGAGGAAACAGAAGTTAAGTCTCATGCACATGGTGCTGGCCAGTGGTGGAGCCAGGGTATGAACCCAGGTAAGCTTGTCTCCAGAATTCTTATTCTTAGCCAGTTTGCATTCCTGTTCAGGTAACTTGAGTTTAGGGAACTCTCCCAAGATTACTCAGCTGGCAGAAGGCCCGAGCTCCCACTCTGGGCTCCCACATGCCCTGAGGCAAGTCGCGGTGCCTCTGAGTTGGCTTTGGAGCAGACAGCACTTCTCTGGACCTCTTCTCTGTGCTGAGCATTGGCTTGCTTCAGCCCTGGAGTTGATGAGCTCTGGGAAGGAAAAGCCGTAACGGAAAGAAGCACAAGGCCTGCTTGGCACCTGGGCCTGGAACCATCCCCATTGTGCCTGGAGGAGCAGCCCAATAAGGGGAAATGTGGGAATTACCCCGAATGTGGTTTCCTGCTGCATCTCAGCAAGGGTGAAGGGCTCAGGTATTTTTCTGACTGGCCTTACGTCTGGACGTACCACTTCTCAAGGGCGAGGCTGCTGTACTTCTAGGCCCTGTCTTTATTCTCCTAAGGAGTAATCAATGCCATTGCATAAAAATTTGAGAGAGCACCAAACTAGAGAAACTACTTACCTAGCCTAGGTTATGTGTCTTTCTAGAAAGTTCCAGAATGGTGCACAACTAGATACAGTTGCAACATAAATCCCAACATAAATGCCACCTGCTTAATGGAGGAGGCTGCAGAGGCCAGTGCTTAACTCAAAGGATGGAGGTGCTGGTGGTGGACTTTGAGGTGCATTGAGAGGTGGTGGAGGGAGCCTTGGGGAGACATTTCAGTGCTCCCCAGATTACCACGAGCAGGCAGGGGCTTTGGGGATGGGTGGGCAGCTACAGCACAGCATGCTACCTATGCCATGGGTTCACACCCTCTCTGCTCTCCAGTCCACCCTCCTTTCATTCCCAGACCATTTCATTTTTCTACTCTCCTCCTGTACCATATCTTTCTTCTTCAACTCTTGCATTTCGAAAGGCCCCAACATTCTTGTACATCACTAAACCATTTTTGGTCTGTTTCCTCTATCAGTAAATACAAAAATTTCATACTTTTCTTTACTATTAATTGAAATGTCAAAGCAGCTTAATTATTTACTGATTAGAAAATAAACAATGGAACGGTAGTTTTCGAATATTTTTGAAATTCCACATGTTCCCTTCCCTCATCAAAGGTTCTGATAGGTTTCCCAGAAAGATCCGCACCTCCTCTCCCCACTGTCCCCCAGTTGGGGACTCTTTTCAGCACTACCTGCTGGCCTCTTGGAAAGTTTCTGCCCACAGAAGATCTTCTAGGCCCTACTAACTCTGGGAAGGCTCTGAGTGGGGCCTTCAGGCCCTCACTTGTTCTAGACCAGGCCAGTTGCTTAGCAAGACCATCTGCATGGAAGCAATGAGAAGTTGGAGGCACCGAGAGGAAAGCTTGTCTTCCCTGAGCTCCTTCCCCATGAACTGTGGCACTGCCAGGAGGGTCAAGATCCCCCTTCTGCTGGGCTCAGTCCACAGAACATGGCTCATGTCTATAAGACACTGTTTCTCTCCCGGGGCCATTGGCTCATGTCCGTGAGAGGAGAGTGGAGAACATGACGAAGAGGCTTTGAAAGCCGGCGGTTCCTGAGGTGGAAAGATCCTGGGCAGCTGAGCCATCTGGTGACCCCGTTCTGAGGGGCATTAGCTGAGTTAATGTGTAGACTCATCTTGAGAGAGTTTGCAGCTCCTCGTTTGCAGTTTATAATTGACCAAGCTTTAAAAAGCTTCCAACCCTTGTATGTGTAATGAGGCGGAGGAAATTTTATTCACCGTAATTTCTCTTAGGAAGAAGGCTGTCTTTGTTCTAAGAATGTCTTGAGCAAGGCTTCAGAGGAGGAGGTTGGTCTGCTTGACAGAGGGGGAAGAACTGTGCTTTTGATCCTAAAAGGAGAGAGAAAAGAGAAGGACGAAGAGGTAGGAACAGAGGGAAGGACGTCGAGTAACCATGATGAGCTGAAAGGCCAGTGGCTGGGGCTCTTTTGAGATGGGTCATGCCTACAGTGCTTGTGAAAGTTATTGACATGTCACACTATTGTCCCCTCCACCATCATTCCCGCGAGGTTGTCAGTAAAGTCTGCCTGGTTCATGAAATCTCTGCAGGAGTAGATTGTTTGGGGGGATCTCGAGTAGCTGAGTCTCCTGGCAGGGAGCAGTGTGTGCAGGATCAGGCCTGAGGAAGCAGATTCCCAGGAGCTGGCAGAAGCCCAGCTTTGGCCTTCCACAGAGATCATGGAATTAGATCCGGATCTCTAAGGGCAAGGCTGTACCAGCTGACATGTAAGTTACTTTTAATTATGGACTGAAGATGAAAGGGATTTGCTATTCTGCATTCAACAGTTATTTAAGGGAATGAATGGTTGACAGATTATCATCCTGAAGGGCATAGAAAACCAGCTGAAATAGTGTTAACAACGCTGACTCAGTATTAGTATCGGTGTAGTAATCTGAAACTATTTAGGGTGTATTGTAGGATAGAATAAATAAGTAAATATACTGATGCTGGGAATCAGGGTTCTCACCATGGGAGTAGGGAGATTAAAAATATGGAGTAGGGAAAAGACAGACAACTCTGCGATGTTGTATTTGAATTGGAGGTGTCAATATGAAGTCACAATTTACCACCCCCCCCCACACACACACATACACACGTGTTTACATTTATATTTCCAATTTCCAGCCTCTGTTCACTGAAAGTGCCTGGAAGCAATGACACCCCAGAAACGATGTACCATTATGCACTAAAAGGATCCAGGGCTTCTTGGAGGGATGGCCAAATCCACCTCTGGGGCAAGGAGAGTTGCTATAGAAAGTAAGAAAGTGCTCAAAGAAGGATGGAAACACAGGAGGTGGCTTGAAAGGAAACCCACTGGCCAGATTTGGGACAATTTGAGCATTAAGAAGAATAAAAGCAATGGATTATAAAATGTTGAATAATAATAATAATAACAATAAATCCACGAGTCCATAGTAATACTGAAAATCTGGGAGGGGAACCTCTTCACAGAAGAATGTCGGCTAATAAATGTAGAAGGAAATAACCATTGTGTAATCCTCAGTGAAATAACTGATTCCAACCAGGATCTTTAATGGGTGCTCTTTCCACAGAGTAAAGGGTTTTTGGGATATTCGTATTCTCTGAGTAAGTATCACCTGAAGATTATTTATCAACTACAAAGGGGAAAAGGTACCTTTATGGTGGAGAGCTTTGAGGACGCCCTTTAACCTGGTGGCCAAACTTAGCTTCGCTAACAGTGAAAAAACCCGACATTATGTGCTTCCTGATGCGATGTGATTCTAGTATTAATTCCTAAATACTGGAAAATATATGAAAGTCTAAAGATGAAAATTAAAACTGCTCCTTATCCCACCTGCCAGAAATAAGCGCCATTAGCATTTTTGTGTATGTCTATGTACAAAATTAGAATGGTTTATATAATATGTATATGTGTGTATATGTCTAGCTCTATCTATATAGATATATAATCATATATGACATATATTACACATAATGTCTATGTATACATGAGATATATTCTTTTTTCCATGTAGCATCTCATGAGCATTTTTCCTTGTCATTAAATGTTGTTTCAAAATATGTTTGATAACTGCATAGTAATCTATCATGTGGTTATTCTCTAATTTATTTAATCATTTTCTCTTTTGATGACCATTTGGATGGTTTCAAGTCTTTTGCCATTATAAATAATACTGCGATAAATATCCTTGTACATAAATCTCCCCATAGTTCCCCTTATTTCTTTTGGATAAATTCCTAGAATTTATGAATGAAAGACATAATAGGGCTTTTGATATATATTACCACATTGCCCTGCAAATTGTCCCAGCCTGCGCCGAGATTTTATCAGTTTATTCTCTCAATTGCAGTGAGTGAGGGGGTCCATTTAAGTGTATTCTAGACAGCATCAGATGTTCTAATTTAAAATCTTTAATGGATTTTTAATTTAAAAAATACCCAAATGTCAGTACCCTTTTGCACTTCAGATTCTTGTCCATCTGCATACATTTTTGGCATCTTTATTACGTTGAACATAGACTTTTTATTTGCTTTTCTCATTCATTTCCAAGTCTTTATAATCTTTTTAAATCAAATCTTATAGTATAAATAACCATACCTGTTAGACTTTTAAGTCTAACACATAGGTTCTTTCCTATCTTTTAGGCTCCTGCAAAAACAGTCTCAGGCATATCACTTTTCACTTCTGCTAATTTTTTTTGTTTTAGAAAAAAATTCCCAAGACTAGAGTATCCAGGCTGGAGGCTGTGATTATTGTTACCATTCTTGGGATAGCTGGACAGATTTATTTTCTAAAGGGTTGTACCACCTGTCATGCTACCAGAATTAGATTGATTTCTATGGTGATCAGAGGTCAGCCACAGGGAAAGCAGAGCCTCTCCCTGTGTGTCCCTGGTTTCCTTCCTTTGGGCCTCCCAGAGGGTGGCTCTTGGCTGGTGGGAGCCAAGGACCAATCTCAGCACAGGCAGAGAGCTCTGCGGGTCCCTGGACGGCTGAGAGGGAACAAGAAGGGGCTTAGGAAGGCCGAGGGAAAACAGGAGGGCTTGGGGCTCTACCTGCACGTAAATCATGAGCTTTGGCCCCCAAGTCCCACTGCCTGGGGGCCACAACAGGAGTGGATAAAGCCCTGCTTGCAGACAAGGTAAGAATGCATGGCCCTGCGCTTGTTGGATGCAAGACTGGTCCAGGTGAGAACAATCAGGCACCGAGCAATCAAGGCATGAGGTGACAGAACCTGCATCCCCCTCACCCCATTTACCCAGCCAGCCTTGCTCTGTTCCCTCGTGCACACCCCACCCCACTGCCAATTCTTTCTCCCCTGACCCTTGACACTGCTCTTTTCTTTTCTTTTTTCTTTTTAGTTCTGCAAGCTCTGAAACTCCCAAACTCTCCACTTTGCCTGAAATGCCCATGTTTCCATGGTACCCACTTTCTCCAAACATGCTCTCCAGTTTCTCTGTGTCGGGCTGGGCTCGGCTTTGAATGACAGTGAAGAAGGCCCTTCTTTTTCTTGCCTAGGGTGCCCTCCCCAGCAGGCCTCAGCTTTGGGGGATGCAGGCATTGTTGTGGTTTCTTTGGGAGACCGCCCTTCTCTCAATTACTGTCACGAGGACAGGAGGTTCTTCCCCGCTGATGTCTCGTGGAAACGGCCCAGAACTGAGATTGAGGGGACTTGAGGTCTCCAGGTGCCGCCCACCCCCTCTGTGACCCTGGGCATGGAAATGCCCTTCACTCTGGCCCCAGTTGTCTCAGACAGGGGTGGCCTTGATGGTTCCATGATAGACACGTGCAGGGGGTATTTTTTTCCGTTTCCTGTGTGAACAGGGCGCAGTCTCTTGGAATCCGGGGATTCTGTAACCAGCGTCACCAAGGGGGCATTTGGTCTGCTGCTTTGGAATGTGGATTCCTAACCCTGACCATACCCTTCACCTTTCCCCCAGCAGCCTCAATCATTCATTTTTGTGGAATGTGCACTGTGTATGGCCTCATGTTGGTGATGGACTCTGGTGGGTGGGTCCTGTGGTCCTTCAAAGATGCCTAACCAGTGCCGTGCTCCCTGCGCTTTGCAATCTGACAGATAACATGGGCACACGAGCAGTAAGTGGTCAGGGACCTCAGAGTGGTGCAAACTCAATGCTCTCTGACTGTTCAGAGGAGGGAGGGAACATTTCTGGAAGATTCTGGAGCCGATGGCCCTGAGCCTTGAAGGATGGATGGGGAAGGTGATACTGTTGGGGAGGAAGGGTGTCCTGGTGAAGTGAACAGTATGGGCAAGGTCAGGAATGGGAACTGGCAGGCACCACCTACACGGTGGGTGGGTACCTTTACCAGAAGGGGGGTGAAATATTTCTGGGTGCTACTCACGTCCTGGCCAGGTGCTGTCACTCCCGTCATATTTAATGTAGTAAATATTATTATAATACATTAAACATTTAAATCAGTTGACGTTCTCCCTTAGCCTGCATTTAGTTTAGGAAGGGGCTATGGGCCCCCGCAAGCCCCCCAAAATTAGTTTTGCTTCTGATGACTCTCTCTGGCTTTCCTTTCCCTGCTCTTCCCTTCCTGTGTCCCTCCGTCCCCATTCGTGTCAGGCTTGGTCTCCTGCCCTCTCTGGCCACCACCCTTACACTCTGTGCCTGCCTCTCTGCTTCCTTCTCCTTCCCCTCAGCACCTTTGGGTGGGACCCTCAGGGCCAGGATTCTCCTCATTCAAATTATCTGCCACTGGAGCGGACCTCCCAGGTGCCAGCATTTCCAGAGGGACCTTCTGGAGACCATGTCCCTGTCAAATACAAGCAGGCGCCCTCACAGTGACACTTTCTGGCAGGCGAGCCAGAGGCAGGCAGGCTGGTGATGGAGTTTGGGAAGCAGCAACCTGGGCCGTCCCTCCCCCTGGGTTCTCCCTCCCCCTGGCCCCTGGGCTCCTGAGAAGGGCCAGCAGCCTTGTCTCCGACTGCCTGGGCCCCTCATCGTTTTAGGATTCGGGGTCTGGCTGCCTGCTTGTTCCTGGTTGAAAAGACTTCCTGCAAAGTTCCCCCTGCCACAGACCTCCAGCTTTCCCCACCCCTCAAGAACCCAGGGCTCTTCCACCAAGCCTCATGGTGCATCAGGGCGAGAGGAGGGTTCAAAGCAGGGAGACCGTCCTCAGGACCCCTGAAAGCAGCCCCCTTCTCTGCAATGAGGAGACCAGCCCCCAGAAGAGCCAGCCCTCAGGGACCTCTCAAGACAAGCGGGCTGAGGCCTTGTCTGTCCCACCGAGGGCCTGGAGCCCCAGCCTCTCAGCCTCTGGCAGAGGGGGGCCTGGCTGAGGGTTAGTAAGGCCCAGAGGCAGAAAACCATGTTCTAGCTTCCTTCAGTCCTGGATTCTCAGACTTGTCTTCAGGAACTTTGGATTCAGTTCTCCCACAACCCACGCCAAGATCAGGGCTCTTTGGAACTTTTTCTTGTGGCGGGAGGCCTCCCTTTGGTGACCGCATCAAATGAGATGGAGCCTGGCCAGGTTGTTATAGGAACTCGGGAGAATCCCTGGAGTGGGAAAATAATGAGGACGCGGGGCCATTCACCATTCAGCGGTGGAAAGTAGAGCATCCATTGTCCTGCGGCAGAGGCTATGGCAGCGGGGGGAAGCGGCCTTGGGGTGGGGGGCCTGCCGTGTCACTAGGAGGCTCTGGGGGTGTCAGGGGCACAGAGCGAGGGTCTGAGCAAACTGTGGGTTCAAATACTAAGCCGCTCACTTCCTATCTGTGTGACCTTAAGCAAGTTAAAACAATCAACATGATCCCATTTTGTTGAAAAACAAATGTCTTCAGTCTAGAAGGAAAATTATCCTCCCTTTTGCAGTGGTTATCTCAGTTTATGTTTGTAGGTAGTTTAAAAATTTTTTGTGCTTTTCTATTTTTTTCTGACATTTTCTCTCAACAGCATGGATTACTAGTATAACTGGAAAAACACAAAAACGAAAACACCAAGCTATCTCTTGGAAACAAACAGATTCTGGGAAGGGATTCTGGAATTTCAGAGTTGATATGCATACATTTGAAAGGGGAAGGACAGTACTTTCCAGCAGTCAGGCTGCTCCCAAGTAAGACGGCTTCCTGGCCCCCTGACCGCCCTGGGATAGAACAGCACTGGCCACGGGTACTTCACACACAGGCCTGCTGGGTCGCGGGTGGCCTCGCTGGCTTGTCTGTGCTGGCGGTTATTCCTGCTGTTACAGGACAGCAGGTGGCTTTCATTTCCCATCCTATGAGACTGCCATGTCAGCCCGTTCAGCAAATGCCCCATTGTCGCCCCCACTGCGTGCCCTTCCTGGTGCTGTATCCTGTCTTCAGACCAAGGGGCTTATGCTGCCTTCTCGGCACTCCCATCCTCAGCCAGCCTTGTCCCTCCATCAAAAGGGCAGCAGGGTGGCTTCACTGGGTTTTTCCCTCCACACTGGCTGGGCGTCCCTGGTGGCTGGGTCCCTCATCTGTCCTTGACATAGGCTGCTTCCTCTGACTGTTGTCTGCTTATTGTTAATTTTTTGAGGGTCCAATATACCTATGGTAAAATGCACAAATCCTGAATTTATGGCTTAATGGATTTTGACAGATATTTATGCCCATGTAACCACCACTCAGATCAAGACATTGAACATTTCCATGAACCCAGAGGGTTCCTGCATGCCCTTTCCACGTCAGTAACCCCCACAAAAGTTACACTATCATGGTCTCTACTATCATAGGTGAGTGTTGCCTGTTTTTGAACTTGATAAATATTCTTCTGCATCTGACTTCTTTCACTTATCGTTGTGTGTATCAGCCCTCTATTGATGTGTAAGGAATCGCCCCAAAATTTAGCAGCTTACAACAACAAAGTCGGTTCTTTTGCTTGCTGAGCTTCAGCTTGAGCGGGGCTTAGAGGGGATGGTTTGTCTATGCTCCCTGCGGCATCAGCTAGTGCAGCCTGACTCGGGGCTGGAAGGTTCATTTCAAGATGGCTCACTTGGATGGTGGGCAACTTGGTGCTGACCATCAGCTGGTGGCTCGGCTGGAGTCATCCGCCAGGCCCTCAGTTCCTATCTACATAGGTCACTCCGTAGGCTGTTTGGGCTTCCTTACAATATGATAACTGATTTCCAGGAAAGTGACCATCCTAAGAGAACAAGGTGTAAGGCATTTTTTTGACCTAGCCTCAGAGATCCCATAGCCTCTTCTTGGCCATACTCTTGTTTGTTGAGGCAGTCATGAAGTCCTGTCCAGGATCGGGGGGAGGGGACATAGACTCTACCTCTGGATGAAGATGTAGGAAGGTTCTAGAAGGGCCTGGGACATAGGAGATATTATGGCGGCCGTCTTTGGAAAATACATTCTGCCACATTATGTTTGTGAGATTCAGCCATGTTGTGACATGTATTTGCAGTTTGCTTTTTTAGTTGCTGTATAATACTTCATTGTGGGCATGTACTACAATTCACTTATCCAGCCTGCTCTTGCATTCAGTTTGCAGTCTAGGGCTATTTGAATAGTGCTGCTATGTATATTCTTATACAAATCTTTTGGTGGATGAGGCTGCCTTCTATCACTGTTGCTGTCTCTTTAGCTTTTAAGATTTTAAAAAGCATACAATTGCATCCTCTTTCATTTTCTCTCTCTTCCCATCAGTTACCGTAGCCATATGTACTTTAGTATGTAAATCTCTGCTAGTGTTTTTAAAATGTTGAAAAGAAATTATATAAGTATTACATAAATATGTTCTCTTTATAAAAACTTTCAATATTACAATTAAGATTAACGTTGCTTCTGACACCCCTTGCCAAGTCTGGGTGCTTTCCTCCTAACCCGAAGTAGACCCCTGTCACCAGTTTGGTGGGTCTACTTGTAGAGCTTTTTTGATGCATTTACACATATAAATATTCTCGTAGAAAATATTGTTTTCTATGTGTATGCGTGTGTGTGCTTTGTTTGTTTGGTACAACGAGTGGCATCATACGGCTCTACAAATCGCTTTCTCACTCAAAAAAAACTCTTGGAGATATGGCCATAGAATTGCATGGAGCTCTACCTCACTTTTTAAGCCAACGAATAATGTTCCCTAGTATCGTGGTACCACTGTGATTTAGCCATTTCCCTATGCAAGGACGTTTAGTTTGTGTCCTTCTTTATTGTTTTGTGTGTGTCTCATGAACCAGAGGGTAGGCCTTGCACACTGCAAATATTGTCAGTACTCAACTCATACTGATGCGTTCTCACAAGGGTAAGAGGTGCAGGAGCCCTAGATCTGTGCCCCTCAAGGTCTCTTTTCTTCCCCCTGCAGAGACGTCTCAGAGAGGCTGTGCAGCTGCTGGAGGACTACAAGCATGGGACCCTGCGCCCGGGGGTCACCAATGAACAGGTAACTGCTGGAGGTAGGGCAGGGAAGGAAGGTGGTAAATTCACAGCCATTCCATGCAGCCAGAACCCCTTCTCTTCCCTTCAGCATCCACTTCTGCTGCTGCTACGCGCCCTGTGGACTTGTGGCTCTTTGGAGGAGATACTCAGGTCTCTCCTGTACCCTGGGTCTGGTGGGAAGCATGGAGGCTGATAAGGCTAGAGGGGCCCAAAGAAAGTGGTTTGCTGCAGCTGAAGTGCACGTCTCTTCCCAAGTCAACAGTCAGTGACATCACAGTGGTAGCTTGAAATCAGCCATAATGGGAGTATTTACACCATGGAAATTGGCAGATGCTACAAATCAGAACTTCCCCCCCCAGAGAACATGTTATCAAACATTTACGAGCATACCACTACCCAAAAGTTCAGGTTGAGGATGGGAAAGATGGGGGAGGATGGTGGGGATTAGGCTCGGAGACTGTGATTTCATTTTTCTGTATCACATGGGAACTTCAACTAGAGCTAATGGAAATATTGATGGTCATATTTGGTTTGGTGTGGGGAGGGGGAGGTAGTAAAGGGCAACTTTATTGATTACAGAGACTGACAGTTAATGTGCCCAAGTTTTTCTTTTTGTTCATAAACTTTATTTCAAAACTTAAAAAAATTAATTTCACATTTTTCCCCCAAAATAATATGCGTATATATATTCAAAAAGTCAAATCGTACTAAAACACTTGTAAGGAAAAATTGTGTGCTGCCTCACCCCTCCCCAATTCCCATTCGTATTCCCTAGATACAAATACTTTTAGCTGTTTCTTTAGATAGAAATCTGTATTTCAAATGAATATGCCTTGTCTATACTGCTATTTCTCAACTAGTTCTGTTGTATTATCTGTTACGGTAGTTGAGAAGTCAGCTTTCTTCTTATCCATCCCCATAAACACACTTCACCCCCTACCCTCATCACCCTCCCAAAATAGTTATCATGTTTTGAGGGTCTGTGGATATTCAATATTCACATTATTACAGTTGTATCGCTAACATTCACTGTAGAGTCAAGTTGGTTGTATCATGATTATGTTTCCTCTCTTTTTGAACTTTATGTTTTATCTGGAGTTAATAATTGCCTCTTTTTTCTTCCTTATTGGCTTCGTTTTCTTTGTACCATCTCTAATTCTTGCTGCACCCTTCAGCAGCCTTTCAATATTTTCAGGGCTTCCTTTCCATCTGAAGACTCCTGTCCTTCAGTTGCATTTTTTTCCTTGAAACTTTCCTTTCTGGGACCCACCTCCTCCAGCTCCAGGCCTTCCTCTTGGTGTACAACTTCATTTTGGTGGGACACCTTTTCCAGTGGCTTCCTGAAAAAAGAGTAAATGGGAAGAAACCTTTGAGTCCTTTTATGTCTGAAAAATTGTAATTCTGCGCTCAACCTCAACTGGCAGTTTGGCTGAGGAGAAAATTCTAAGCTGACAATCGTTTTCCTTCAGAATTTTGAAGACATTGCCCTATTGTCTTCTGGCTTCCAGTATAGCCGTTGAAAGTCTGATTTCATTCCTGGTTCTTTGCAGGTAACCTATTTTCTCTCTTTGGGAATGTTTAGGATCTTCTCTATAAAATTTATTTCTGAAATTCCACAATGCCATCTCTTTTAAAATTCGTTATTTTGGGTTCCTGAAAGGGTTCCCCTGTCAATCTGAAGACTCCAATTTCTCAGTTCTGGCAAATTTTCTTATGCTGTTTATTTGATAATTTCTTCTCATTCTGGAATTCAATTGGTCAAATATTCAACATCTTACATTGACACTCAGGTTCTCTTATGTTTTTTCTTTTCTATTCCGTCCCTTTGTCCTTCTGTTTGGCTTTGCAGGAAATTTCTTTGAGTTTAGGTTCCACATGTATATTGAATTTTTAACTTCAGCTAGTATAATTTTAATTTCCAAGAGCTCTTTGATTGTTTCTTTTCTTCATTCTTTTAAATAGAATCCTCTTCCTGTTTTGGGAATACAGTATCATCTCATCTCTCTACATTCTCGAAGCCAAAGAAGGGGGAGAAGGAGGCTGGGGTCCCCAAATTCCCTTTTCAGACTTTCATTAATTTCCCTGCTTTTAGCCTCACCTACTCCCAGCCTCCACTGTGCTAATGTTCCCAATCTGGAGTCTCCTGGATTCAGTTTCTCCAGAAGGTTGATAAACCTCCAGCGTCTGGTGGGGACACAGATGAGGGCGGTAAGAGTCACCTTGCTGTGTGGGGAAGGCCTGGGGGTCTACCTGCTTTGAGGACAGACTTTCAACCAACCCCCTCTGTTTAGCCTTCCATCAGCCCTTTTGTCCTGTGGTACCTGGTCCCTCCACGTCCTGAGCTTTGCTGGTGTCCTGGGCGCAGCGGGCTGGCTCCTTACGCGTAACCTCTTCAGGTATTTAGAGGATGGCTCTCTCCTCGCTGCTGGATCAGTTACTAAAACTCATTTTCCATCCAAAATCATGTTGCCGTCCTTCCTCTGCTATTGTCTCCTCTTCTGTTCTTTTGGTGACTCTGTGAGGCACTGCCCTCCTTCTAACACCTTTAGGCGCGAAGCCCATGCTGAGGCTCCGTGCTGCCAGCATGACCCACTAGTGCCTGGCTGGGTGATCCCGAGGCGGGTGGCTTAGCCACCAGCCCTCCCAATCCAGTTTGTTTCAGTTTGTGTTTATGGAGCACCTACAGGCCAGGGTTGGTGCTAGGGCCTGGAGGAGAGACCAAGGAAGAAGCTGGAGGAGGGTTTTGCCTCATGGACTCCTCAGACTCTAGGCAGTGACTGTGACAACACAGGATACCACAGGAGAGCAGAGGAAGGGGTAACCTGCCCAGACTAGGGATGTCTGATTTCTCGCCAGAGATTTGAGGAATGAGAAAGGGCTGGGGAGGAGCAGGCGCTGGGGAGGAGCAGGCCAGATGAGGAAGCACAGCCTGAGCAGAGACAACAGGCCCCTCCAGAGGAAGTGACAGTGAATGTGCTCCACTGCAGGCCGGCACGTGAAGGGAGGGCAGCACCCGACTGGATGCAGCGCCTTGGCCAGCCGTCCTCGTGTGGGACCCTGGAGCGCGGCGCAAGGTGGTGCCGTGCCTGGGTAGGCAGGGTCCATCTTCAGGCGTCTGCGCTGCCTGCTGAGCTGGGGGCAGCCGCCAGCAGAGAGGGCAGGCAGGATCTCTTCATTACCCAGGGGCCATGCAAGGAGCCCGGGTGGCATGTCCTCTCACGCCCCTCTCTAGGCTGAAGTCCCTTGCAGTTCCTCTCGGACACATCAGGGTGGGTCCAGCCTCCAAGTCCTTCCTGACCCTGTGTCTGCTCCCAGCCCAAGCTCCGCCCTGGCCCCTCCTTGCTGAGGTTGGCCTTTGGGGACTCTTTCCAGCTTCCAGAGTTTAGGGAATGAGGACACATTTCCCTTCTTTGCTCCCTTCAGTAGCTTAAAGCTGCCCGTCCTGTTTCCTGGGTCTTGTTTGTTTTCTGTCCTGAAAGCCCCCTTGGGCCTCCAGGGAGCTGGGAAGAGGGAGGTGGGGGGCCCTGGCACTGGCTGTGCTTCCCGACTCTGGCTCATGATGGTGATGCCCGCAGTGTCCATCTGGTGGCTGGGTAGCACAGTGCTCTAGGTGTGAGCCTGCTGCTCAGTCCCCCTAATGAGCAGATCCCGCCTCTCCCTCCCTCCGCCGTCCTCCTGGCTCCCCAGAGTATGGGGGCTGGGCTCTGCAGCAGCTGTCCCAGTGCCTTCCTCCCTGGGCCTCACCTGCAGAGCCACGCCCCACTGACTGCCAGTGAAACAGGAACAGAGGGGATGGGTGACGACGTACGGGCTCAGGGTTTGGGGAAACCTCAGCAATCTGAGATCAAGGACAGTCTCCCACTTGTGGTGCAGGCTGGCCCTGCTCGAGGGTCCCGTCTGTGCTGTCTGGAGAGGCCCGGGGTGGTTCTCGATCTCAGTCTGGACAGCGGCCTCGTCTGCTCCTGGGCTCTGTGCCTGCTTTGATGTCCTTTTGCAGGCGTGTGGGTCAGAAACCTGTGGCTGTGTCCTGATGCCTGTGGGCCTGTCCCGATGTCACGGGCAGCACTGGGTAAACTGTGTGCCAATTTGTTATCTAACCTGCCCTCCAGTTACAACATCTCACCAGGGGGTGCTTCAAGTGGATTGATAGTTTGTTCACCCCTGATGGCCTTGGTTAGTGGGTGGCTGATAGCTCCTCCAGAGACTGTTAATGTGTTAAAAGGTTGCTACGCCAATGGAAAATTAGCCCTGAGGATAAAATAGAAATAATTATTATTTACCCTTTGGGCTTGACAGGTGGAAATTTGGTATGCTAGGAACCCTAGTAAGGACTGTAGCTATCAGTTAAACAATAGAGCCACAGAGGCCTAAACGTGAGAACAGGCAGCTAAGTTTCTGGGTGGCGACTCTGCTGTGCACACTTTATATGCCGGGCTTTGCTGGCCTGATTTAATGTGGATGGAGACGTCCTGTTAGAGCCAACCCCCATCTTCCCCCCACTTTCTGAAGGTGGCTTTGGAAGGGGCGTGGAGTGGAATAATGTGCACAAACATGGAGGCAGAGTGGGTGGTGTGGGGCATGGTTAGAGGAGCTTCATGTTTGTGAAGGTCTTGCAGCCCCAGTTATACCTGGGTAGTTAATGCCATCAATCCTGGCCGTGGGCATTTGCTGAGCCTCTGGTATGTGAAAGGTGCTGAGGTAGGTGCACGCCAAATGAGCATATGCCCTGGTTCCTGCCCTCCTGCAGCCAGCTCCCGGCACAGACGAGGCGACCACACGTCAATGGGGGCTGGAGGCCAGGCTGGTGGCTCAGCTGCGTGGAGCTAGTGCTAAGGTAGGTAGTAGTTCAGGGGTGAGGGAATCCTGAGAACACAGGTGATGAGGAAAAGTGTCATGGAGGGGACGCAGGTGGGCCCTGAAGGGTAGGTCGAATGCAGAATGTAGAGAGAGACCCCAGGCAGTGGGAGGGACGTTCCCTGTAAGTCACAAACAGAAGCCGAGAAATAGAGTGGAGTGGAGAGAGAGAGAGAGATAAGAGAGAGTAATGAGGGAAAGAGAGAGTGATGATGGAAAGAGAGAGACGAGAGAGAGAGAGAGAGAGAGAGAGAGAGAGA